>NC_143579.1:207848965-208000369 GCF_048544385.1 Mastigoproctus giganteus
CAGTATAAAAACAAAATTAATATTAAATTCTGTCAATATAAAAATGAAAAATAAATTCTGAAAATTAAATTAAGTAATATATTGACTTACGTCATTTAGAATGGCTTTTGTGTAGATATGGCATTGGCAAAATCATTAACTTCCTGACACAGCTCTATAATACTTTTTCCAGTACATTTTTTGGCTGCATACTCTTTGATCGCCTCATCGTATGACAACGATTTTGTAATATCATTTTCTATAGAGAGAACAGAAAGATAATTCAGCCTTTCCTCTAGCATGATTGATCGAAATTTGTTTTTTTGTTATTGATAGTGTAGAAAAGTTTCTTTCAACTTCACAACTTGTTGCTGTCAATTTTGGGAAAATATCAAGTTTCTTTCATATACGAGCTGTAAGATTTCTAGGCATTTCAAGTTTTCTTGTTCATTGAATAATCTTAAATACTGTTTGAATTGCCGACACTCATTAACCAGTTTGTCGTCAATGCCCTCATTGTAGTGGCGTATTATAAGTTTTATGTTATCTTCGTCGATGTTAGTATTTCGGTCAAATCAGCAAGAAATTTAAATCTTTTTCCAGTGTTCATATTCGCTCCTCTTTATTATTTGGATTAGCAAATAATCAAAGAAACTATTCATTACTTCTATTCGAAATTTATCTCTTCCTTTTAATGAATTACTGCTTTTGGTATGATCTCATTTTTTTTATTGTTACAATTCGCTTCTCGATGTCAGAATAATTTCTATTGATTTCACCGCTTTTGTTTCATATTCCAGTAATTTTTTTATCTGAATTTCCTCTCAGTTCTTTAATAAATAAATTTAAAGATGACAAAAGATGGTACTTCATATACGTCAAAATCAGTAGTCTGTCATTTCCCACGTCTGATTATTATTATTATTATTATTAGCTATATGGTGCAAGGAAGCCTGAGGCTTACGCTGCACCAGCAAAAAAAAAAAAAAAAAAAATTCCCCAGTTACCCTAAGAGAGAGAGAGAGAGAGAGAGAGAAAAAGTAAAAAGGAATCACCAAGAAAGGGAAGAATGATGATATCCAGCTCAGGACCCTGGGTGTGCCAAACCCATACTCACCGGATGTGAGCCCCTGGGGTGATTAGAAGAATTTTCCACAGACCTCTGCCTTACAGGAGTATTCCTGTAAGGCAGAGGTTTGGGAACCCCCCCCCCCAGAAACGCACTAAAAATTCTGTGATGGCATCTGCTTAGATTTACATAGGAAATATTGGAAACAAGATTTTAAAATGAAAGGGGCAGAATGATTAGGACAAATTGCACGATAAGAATAGACAGGCCCGACGAGAGGGGGGGGGAGCCGGGCCAAATTCTCGGGGAAGATGCAGCTTGCAGGACCCAGGTCTTTTTTTTTTTTTTTTTTTTACAAATCATTATCCAATTTTATTATTTGTGATTTTGTTGCATAATTTCTTTAATCTCTTTGTCGATAATCATAATACAGTACGTAGTAATACTTGTAATAACAGTGTTTATAGGTCCAGCCCCCAAACCCAATTTAACTGCGCACTTTGTTTATGTATTTTAGCTGTTATCAGTATTTTTGGCCCCATTGTGGCGTTTCTGTCGGTAGCTTGCTGGCTGACAGTGGGCACGTCAGTCACGTGGACGTTATGCTGCATGCACATGTTTGCACAAGCCACCCATTACGTTGAATTTGTGCTTGTTAGTTGAGTAAGTCACTCAACAAATAACTAAGGTAGTGCAATTTTATTTATTTTTTATGTTGGTGAACGCATGTCTTCGTCACTTGTGTCGTGAATGAAGTTGTTGAAAGTATATCTTTTTCTATGTGATTTTCATATTTTTGTCAGGTAAACTTATAAATATGCGATATTATAATTACACTGGTGTGCAAAACTTAAGGACCAACAATATTTCTAAAGGTTAGAATCACAAAATCAAACGAAACAGCCTGTGGCGATTTGCATAACCGTGGCCGTTCATTAGAAAGCTGGTGCACATGCAAAAATTTCAATCGTGATGAGAGGGCTCACATAAACAAATAAAAATAGAAGTTCAGCAGTTATGTGCAAATTACCGAATGGTGAGCATGATTACCACAGATGTTCAGTTGGTTTCATACAGTGCTACAGACAACGGAATGGTCAGTAGACGTCTGGATGATTTTACCTCGGGGTCGAATAATTAGGAAGCTCGAAGTGCAAGGAGTCTGGCTGCAGAGTCTATCACCCATAGCATCATCTCATGTGCATGGTCAACCTTCAGAACGATAGGTACAGCTGTTCGAAGGACCAGTGGTGGTTGTCCACAAAAAATAATGGCCAATGATGACCGCTATATACTCCTACAGACAATTGACACAAGACAGCGGGATCCATTGCAAACCAGCTGCACAGGACGCAAGATATCACGGTTTACTGTGGCCAGACGACTGCACAAATGTGGACTGTTTCTGATGGCCCAGTACGTTGTGTCCCCTTACACCTGCCCATCGGAGACACCGTTTACAGTGGTGCATCGGAAACAAGTACTGGACACCAGTGCAATGGGGTAAGGTACTCTTTACTGATGAGAGTAGATTCAATCTCAGCGGTGGTTCTGGATGTCAGCTGATCTGGTGAGAGGCTGGCACACAGTATCACCCTGCAAACATCACTGAAAAGGATCGATATGGCAGTCGAGGTGTTCTCATCTGGGGAGGCGTTACCTTGGAAGGGCGTACACAACTCCAGAAACTGGACAGCGGTACTGTAACCAGTGTAACTGCTGCCAGTGTATGCCTGGGACAGCTAGCAATAACGTAGCTATACATGGAAGCAAACCACATGCCTGCAGCCCTCCAGTGCCACCCGACACAAGGAGAAGTCGGAGTTGAAAGAGACAGCAGTCTTAACTGATTGTGGTTAAAATATCTTACTTTTGCATTACAAAAACATATGACCATGTGAACACATTGCTAGGGCCCTCCCAGCACGTTGATTTTCCTTAAGTAACAGAAATGAGTTTAACTTTAATTTTATTAGATTGTATGAAATACCAAAAATGTTCCATTGTTGCATGAAATCTGTTGTTGTATCAACAATGGAACATTGTTGATTTTATTTGATCCTCTCTTATTTGGTCCACATTCCAATTGTATCAAAAATGGTTGAACATTGTTGATACAATTGGAATGTGGACCAAATAAGAGAGGCATAGAGGGTGTTGGTTTAAGCATACCTATAATAAATTGTTGAAGTTGTTTGCGTAACTATGCCAATGCATTGCATTGGGGCCCACGACCAAAAGAGAGCCCGCTGCCCGAAACAGAAAAAAAATTGAGTAAAAATTTTATGATACAATTTACTATGTCTGCGAACAATAATTTTTTTCACTCAAGGCATGTTTATTGTTAGCTAGCTGCACAGCACAAGCGAAACTGCAAATGGTAGCTGCTACTTCCAAGGCAATTTTTAAACACTGGATTTCTGACTGCAGGGGCCAAAGTCAAATAGGGGCCCATTACTGTTGTGCCTATAATATAATTAATATTTCTGAGTATTACTAGGGGACCATGCGGTTGGGCCTGCAGGGAATTTTCCTCAGCAGTTTATGTCAAAAAAGTCAAAGGTGATTTGTTAAGAAACATTTTAATGAACTGGCAGAGGACTGCCGATTTCAAAATGCAGAACTGCTCTTTTTTTCTTTTATTGTGTTATTGACTGCCCAGCTGCACAAAAGTTTCAAGGACTAAATACATTTTCTGATTTGTTTGCATTTCTTACTACAGTTCAGTTAATCCAATTGGATGAAAATTCCATTATAACAAAAAAAAAAAAAAAAAAAAACGCAGAGAAGGTTCAAAAGAAATTTGAGTGACTTTTTCATTTTCAATGCAATTACTACTTTCCGTAGTCACTAAAAAGGGAAATTGCAAAAATTAAAACTATTCACAAATTTGCAGAACTAGTCATAGTAAAATACTATGACACAAGCACTAGTTTTTCAGAAGTGTGCTCCTTATTGATATTATTTTTGACAATTCCAGTTACTGTATCAATCGCAGAACGCTCTTTCTCAAAATTAAAATTAAGAGTTATTTGAGAAACACCATGGGACGTCTACCAGCACTAACACTGCTTAGTATAGAAGCTGAAAGAATGGCCGTTTCTAAATTAATTATTAAAAATATGTTATTTTTCTGGATTTTGTGATGTTTCGGGTATTTGTCAGCTTTTTTAAAATTGTAATGTCCTTTCTCTTTCTAAACAAATATTTACTTTCGTACCTAATTTTGTATTCTTTTTCTAAAAGGGGGGCAAAAATTGTATAAGCTTCAGCCCCCACAAAACCTGGATCAATATTAAAAAGGATTTTTTTTTTTAACATGAGATGAGGCCCCTTATAACGTGATGTCCCAAGCTGTAACTTGTTTAGTTCATATGTAAATACAGCACTGAGGAAAGTAGATAATCATGAAGATACGAGTATTAATGCCCTTAATCTTAATCCAGCTCAGCTGCCATGGAAAAACAATCGATTATGCTAATATCAAAATAAACTCATACAGATTTAAATTTACATCACTTGACACCCGCCAAATTTTTCCATTCTACTTTTTTCCTTACAATATAAGTACTTGTTTTAAACTCAACGATTGAAAATATACAGTTGGAGAAGGTCGTTAACATGGTTTTCCATGGAATATAGATTTCTATGACCACTCACACCATGTGAATATAATGACAGCTTATTTAGTTATTAACTGAATCACTGTACATTGCAGTAACGTTTTGTTTTTTAAGGACAGAAAGGGGAAAAAAAAAATCAAATTAGTATGTTAAAATTTGTTACATATACAAAACTTGTAGTGGATAATTATTATATAAAATTTATGCAATGATACATTGCATATTATTTATTACATTATTAGTTTTTACCTATTCTATTCCATTTGAATAATTTGAAATTAAAGTTAATCAGAATTTACCTGTTGCCAGCCTACTGCATGCCAAATGTCTCAATTCCGACTGCACGTTCTGGCAAGAGGTACGTTAACAATTTATAATTGTTTCTAATCAATTGGTCCAATAGCAGGATACGAAGTCTGTGTGTTTTACTAGATCTAACAGTTATTAATCTATTCATGTTAGAAAAATTGCTTTGTTAAATGTATTTAAGTCCATAGCCGAGTGTTCAGGAGCTAGAGTGCTGTAGCATACACTCTTTGAGTAGACCGGGGTTCAAGCCCGACTGCTAAATATAGTCGATCTGCCAACCCACATTTGACCAGCGTGACAAATTATGGTCCATTTTCCTCAACATGAATTGTTTAGGAGGCTTCCATCCTGCAGTGGATTGATAATGGCTGCAGTTTTTAAGTACTGCTATGTGTAACCTGTTGTCTAATAGTAATGGTTTTATTCCAGTTATGTTAATCATCTTAGGCGAAAATTTGTTTTTAATGGGACCTTTTATATTTAAACTACCTGGGATGAGTTTTAATTTGCGGCATGTGACAAGAAATTTCTGTCTATGTTTTAGCTTAATTACTTTAATGCTAAGATTTTCAAATTCATGAATTTGACAGACTGTGGCTGGTCTGTGCCTAGATTTAATATAGTTGGAGATGGATGTTACATGGTGGTTTTCCAAGGAATCTAGATTTCTACAATGACCTCTCTTATACCATGTGATTATTAAGATGGTTTATTTAGCTATTAACTAAATAAACCATCTTAATAATCACATGGTATAAGACATAGACTTTTTTAAGAACAGAAAGAAAAAGTAAACCAAGTTACTATTATGTCAAAACTTCTAGTGGATAATTACTATAGGCATGTAATATGTATTATAAAAAGGCAGGTTGCGTAGTACATTACATATTATTTATTATATTAGGAAATCTGAAATACAACACACACACACACACACTTTATAATATGAATTTAGTTGGTGCACATTAATGTCATGGATTAGAAAACCTTGTGTACAGTAGACTTTCAGAATAATGGCACCTTCGGAAATTCAAGATGCTGTTATTTTGATTATCTAAAAAGTTTTATTTTTAATATATTTAATGCAGAAATAATGAGGCTAAATAAGAAATAGAGAGATTATGAATGCAATTTTATTAACCGCACATAAAAAAAATTAACATGTTGATGATCCAATGTTATATGCTGCAATTAATACATTCCTACTTATGCCAGTTCTATTATTATATCAAGTTTAAGCTTTAATGTTGTTCTTCTTTTCTTCTCTGTATGAGGTTTATTAACTTTAGGAGCCACAGTGAGGGGCTTTTTAATTTAAAATAAATGTAAAAATTAATCTGTAATATCAGTAGAGAATTCACTTCCAAAATGGCGAACTTAGCACTGCAAGACATGTGCGCTGTATATAAACATCCGATCTCAATGTGCCACTTTTTGGGGTGCTGTTATTTCGACAGTCTACTGTATAAATAAACCATTGATGGCACCTCTTGCCAGAACATGCAGTCGAAATCGAAACATTCAGCAAGAGCAGGCTGGCAACAGGTAAGAAATTCTGATTACCTTTAATTTCAAATTATTCAAATGGAATAGAATAGGTAAAAAAAACAATAATATGTAATGTACTATGCATAAATTGTATATAGTAATTATTCACTAGAAGTTTTGTATATGTAATATTAATTTTAAGATAATAATTTGGGTTTTTTCCTTCTTAAAAAACAGCCCACGATGATGAGTTACAGCAAGGTTCCCAAAACATTACCTTTATGTATAGTAATTTAATTAATAGCTAAATAAACTATCTTAATATTCACATGGTATAAGAGTAGTCATTATAGAAATCTAGATTCAACAACTGAACTTTTAGGCCGTGACATTAACATGCATCAATTAAATTCAAATAAATTTAATGTTGCATGTCAGAAGTTTGAGCTTATTTCTATTATTCGATATTTGTTAGTTTTTATGTCTTTCCACTTGCATGAAAATAAGTTTTACATTTTTTGTTTTTTCTCTGTAAGCCTTCCTTGCCAACCTTAATGGTTGTTTCTAGGTAATCTGTCCTTGTTTACTGACTTACTTGTGCATGCCTCTTGCTGCAAGACTAGTTAGACACTTAAGCTTATTACTGAAACTTCAGTGTGTTCTAAATTCTTCTGCTGTTTCCTGGTTGCAAAAACATTGTAATAACGTTGGGAAATAAATGGATTTGATTGACCGAAGCTCATGAGGGCATAATTTTTTTTTTTTTAATTCAGCAAACTAATACCTCTTGGAAGATAGTGTATAGTGTTAATTGTCAAGTGGCACTGGGAGTTACCCCCAACTACACATCTGTATATTCTGTGTTGCAGTACAAACTCTGTAAACACCAGAGATGAGTTTGGTGTTGGTCTATTGTTCCTCCTGCATTTAGCTGTGGGGGGGGCCTCTAGTGGGGCCCCACGTTGCCCTTACACTGTGGTCAGGTATGGTAGGGAATAGGTATAGACTCTGACTGGGCAGAACCCTGGTCTGCGGAAAACTGCTAGCTTGGGGGGAGACAAAGACCAAAGACAAATGTAGATTGACAGTAGCCACTGGAAGAGGTGAAAGAGATTCTTTGCACTGCTTCTATTAGAATGAGCAGAAGCCTGGAAAACAAGATGCATGGTATTTCAGAGACTGCTGGGAGCCATTGCGGTACAAGTAAACACATGGGTTGTGTTAGGGTAGCTAAGAATAGAAACAGGTGCAGGTATACTTGCATGTACACCAATGCTAGGAGTTTAGTAAATAAATTTGATGAATTTGAGGTATTGCTCAAAATATCAAAGGCAGATATTGTTGGGATATCAGAGACGTGGTGTCACACAGATATAAGGGATGCAGAACTGCAATTTGGGGAGTACAACGTCTACAGAAAGGATAGACAGGATAGGAAGGGGGGAGGGGTTATGCTATTAGTTAAGAAACACATAAAAACCAAGGAAGTGAAGCCAGTAGACATCGCCGGACAGTGCAGTGTTGAGTCAGTTTGGTGTGACATAAGCATTGGGAGATCAAAATTGAGAGTAGGAGTGTGCTATAGGCCTAATGACTCTGATGAGTATAATAAGGAACTGTACAGGGAAATAGAGTGGGCCAGTAAATCAGAGAGTCTTATAATGGGAGATTTTAATTTCCCAGATATTGACTGGAATTTGGGGGCTGGTTACTCACACACTAGCAGGGCTTTTGTGGATTTATTGGATGATTGTTTTCTACATCAGCATGTTCGGGAGGCAACTAGAGGGAGTAATACTCTTGATCTGATTATCAGCAGTGATTCTTCATGCATTAAGAATCTGCAGATAAACGAACCACTAGGTGGCAGTGATCACAGTGTGCTGAAGTGGGATTTACTCAAAGAGGTAACTACCATTAGGGGTAAAGGGAAGGGTTATTGCTTCCGTAAAGGTGACTACGATAGACTGAGACAGTATTTAAATTCTATACAGTGGGACCAACTGATGATGTTACCAACAGCAAATTCAAAATGGGAAGCATTCAAAGAACTTATCTTGGAAGCTACTAGGCTTTACATACCAACTAAGAAATATTGTTCAAGGTTTAGGCCAAAATGGATGTCAGATGAACTAATGAGGCATATGGCAGAGAAGAAAAATGCATGGGATACTTACAAATTAACACATGACACAGAAGCCTATGATAGATACAAGTTGATATGCAACCAAGTTACAAAGGAGGTTAGGCAGACAAAGGCAGATTACGAGAAATCCTTGGCAAGGGATGCAAAGAAAAACAGCAAAGAGTTCTTTACTTATGTTAACTCTAGAAGGAAGGGGATGAATCAGATTGGTCCACTTGGTATTGATGGGTCAACTGTTGATGATCCTGCTCAGGTAGCTAACAAACAAAATGAATATTTTGCATCAACATTCACACGTGAGGAGTTATTCAGCGAGGGGAATGCCAGAGGTGTATTCAACTCTAGCAGTAAGCTACAGAATCGTGAAATAACTGGGAGTAAAGTGGAGGAGAAACTGTTGAAGATAAACACAAGAAAGGCACCCCGGGGTGGATGGGATCTATCCAGTTATATTAAAGGAGGCAGCAAAGGAAGTAAGCAAACCCTTAGCCATAATTATGAGAGCTTCCTTGGACTCAGGGGAGGTACCCATAGACTGGAAATGTGCAAATGTGACCCCAATTCACAAAGGAGGATCAAAGGCTGACACAAGTAATTATAGACCTGTGAGCTTAACTTCTGTTCCAGGAAAATTAATGGAGGCACTGGTTAAAGAAGCACTGCAGGATCATTTAGACAAGACTTCAGTTATAGCTCAGACACAGCATGGTTTTGTTAAGGGGAAGTCTTGCCTGACCAACTTGATTGGATATTATGATGCAGTCACAAAAGAACTGGATGCAGGGAATAACTTTGATATTATATACTTGGATCTTAGAAAGGCTTTTGATACTGTTGCACATGGAAGACTGCTACACAAATTGGAGCAGTGTGACATTGGAGGCAAATTGCTGCTATGGATAAAGGGGTGGTTGAGGGGGAGAAGACAGAGAGTGGTAATCAATGGACACTGCTCATCGTGGACTAATGTTATTAGTGGAGTCCCTCAGGGCTCAGTGTTGGGTCCATTATTGTTTTCTGTATTTATAAATGATACTGATGATGGTATATCAAGCTTAATGTCCAAGTTTGCAGATGATACAAAGGTTGGCAGGGTTATCAAGGACACTACTGACACTATGCTGCTGCAACAGGATCTGGAAAGGTTGAGCAGATGGGCTGAGAGGTGGCAAATGAAGTTTAACATTGACAAATGTAAAGTACTACACATGGGAAACAGCAACGCCAGAGCAACGTATCAACTCTGTGGTACTACACTGACAGTGGTAGAGAATGAAAGGGACTTGGGGGTGGTTGTGCAGGCAGATATGAAGTTCTCTGAGCAGTGCAGACGGGCTGCAAGAGTAGCTCATGGAGTATTGTCAATGATATACAGGAATTTTTCCAGCAGGGATAAGGAGGTGATTATTCTATTGTATAAGGCAATGGTCAGGCCACACCTAGAGTACTGTATACAGGTCTGGAGGCCTCATTTCAAGAAGGATGTAGAGCTGCTGGAACGAGTACAGAGAAGGGCAACAAGATTAGTGAATGGAACACGAAGAAAAGCTTAAGTTTTGCAAATTACAGTGTCTGGAGACTAGGCACCAGCGAGGTGATCTGATAGAGGTGTATAAAGCCTTGAATGGTTTAAGCATGCTCAATGCTGATGGGATTCTTCCTCTAGCTCAGAAAAATCACCTGAGAGGGCATAAATTCAAATTGAGGAAATTTGCCTTTAGCCAGCGGGTGGTTGGTTGGTGGAACAGACTTCCATCCCTTGTGGTGGAGGTTTATAGCCTAAATAAGTTTAAGGCTCAGCTGGACAGGTATTTGGAACGAACAGAGGGGTGAAGTGGAAGTGTGTTTTTTTTTTTTTTTGGCTGATGCTGCATAAGCTTGCTTTCTTGCATCAAATGCCTCTACTAATGCTAATGCACCTGAGCTGGCCAGGGAGGATCCAAGAAAAAAAAAAACCTGGAAATTTTTTACTGGAAGGAGAGTGCAGGGATAAATAGTTCAAGTGTTAGAGAAAAAACAGCAGTGAAAATAAAAGGGTGTAGATGATAGGAAGACTATCCACCCAGAAATTAGAAGTTAAAGAGATAGAAGGAGCCCACCTCCATGGGGGGGTTAGCAGATTTCGGCCCATCAGAATCACTTATGTCACGATTCCCAAATTTTCTGTGGGTCCCGACCAATCGTCGCCCAGGCCAGATATTTTCTTTGCCTACATAAAATTATATATAGGCATTCCCTTAATAGCTAAACTGTGTTTCAAATTTATTACTTTTAACAAAGATACATTAAGGTATCTTAATCCCATTTAAAACCAGCAGCAAAGGGGGAAAAATCATTTTTCAATTTTAAACCACTACAAAAGGGAGACAATCCTTTGCTAGTTTAAAATCAAGAAATGAAGTTAGTCACAGAATTAGATCGTCCAATGAATGCAAGGAAAGCATCGTGTAGGAGCTAGGCCAGCTCTTCACTCCTTGACATATAGATCCATAAGATGTAGCATCATATTCTAAAGTTTAACCAATATTAATAAATACATATATAACCAACCAAACATGCATGAAGTCACAGAGCACATTCTTGCCATCACATTCATTGCTGTTTTGTGCTAGCCTCGCATTAAGTAGAGGTTGGATAAACTTTTAATGATGATTAAATACATTTTCCTACATAGTAAAATAGACTTTCTCTTTAAAACTATAATTATACAAGTGTGACCTAAGGACATAATTTTTTATAATTCTGACATAATTTAGCTAAATTGTTAGTAAAATACAAACAATTATTTTATCTTAATAAGAACCAGAAGCATAACTAGGAATTTTGACATCTATAAATTATAATTACATTATAATATTAAATTATCCTTAAGATTGTATTCCTATTTAAAAAAATAGACTTTTATAATAAATTATATACATAATAACAAATATCATATTTTGATAAATCATAAATTCAGTTATTCAAAGTCTTTAATTCCATTGTGGTTATGGCCACACTCATCTAGTCATGCCTCTGATAAAAACAACAGAATTGAATATGGGTCACAGAAATTCTATTATAGATATACATAATATTCTGTGCACTGAGAGGCCACAAGAGACATGGAAAAATGCAAAGGTTCTGTTGTCCCAAATACAGAATAGTTGGAATATGCAGTGTATTGCCAAATGTCACAAAATGCCCTGAACATTTTAGAAAATGGTTATTTAGTACCTGTGAGCGTACTCTTGGTCTTAATATGTAATCCTAGGCAATTTCTATTAAGTTTTTAGTAGTAGCAGATAGCAAGGATAATGCATCACCCTACAAAGCCAACAAATGAAGTTACACACAGAATTAGATCGTCCAATCAATGCAAGGAAAGCTGCATAGTGGAAACAAAACCAATTAATTTTGCCCTGCTCTGACATTCCAGTTCAACTCAGATATATACAATAGAGTTAAGGTCACAATTTGTGTTAGGAAAGTCTGTTTCAACCACTTTGTTCTCTGAAGACAACATGGACACAAGCCATGCTTCATGACATGAGCTCTTATCATGTTGGAGGGTGTAAGAACCGCTTCCAACTATTGTAATGTAACTATATTATAATTATAATGTAACTATAATTACATTTAATTACTACATTATACTAATTATAATGTAACTATACTGTTACATCATAACACAAGAACTAGTTACCATTTGTCCACTGCTAAGTTAATAGCAGTGCTGCTTTTAGGTAATTAAAAATCTTTATTCAATTTTTCCTAAGTTAATATTTTAACTTAGGAAAAATTAAGAAAGCCACTGTACTGATTATTCAAAGCAATTCGAAAGTACAAGTGTATGTTTCCACGGACTGCATCAATTCATGATGGACACACCCATAGGGAGGGGGAGCTAAGCCCTCAAGAACATTATATTATATAATTGTACTGTCACACGTTGATGTTTGTAAAACTGCCAATGTGGAACTTACAAGCACCTACCTCAAATAAAATTTCTAGGTATGTCACTGATCCAGTTGATGCCTAGAAAGCATGAAGTGCGGTTCCATAAAATAGAAAAAAGTGACAAAACAACAACTGCTGCAATCACTGTTATTTCAGCATAAACCAGGCACAAATGCCACACAAGCAGCCCATAAGATATGCAAAGCATTAGTAGAAGATACAGTGCCAGAAATTCTTCAAAAACTTAAATCAGGTTATTACGAGTCACTTTACACACTGTGAGAGACAACCAAACATCACTGATGACAATGAATTGAAGACCACCACTGAGTTACATTCAAGCAAACATGCCAGGTGCTTGTAGTCAATGAGTGGCGAAACCATTCTTTTACACTTGTATTGACCGGGAAAGGTGTATAAATTTATTAATTGGTTTCGCATTAACTTGCAGTTGACAACAAACTCCAGAAACTATCAATTTGCTAGTTGTTAATTTTGCATCACAATAATGAGCCATTTTTGTGAATAGCTTTGATGCAATGAAAAATGGTTTATAACAATGACTTCACATGATTACAGCATTGGTTTTTGTTCTATCACAAAGCTGACATCTATTAAGAGCTTCTACCTTTTGGCTGAAGAAATAATCTCAGGGAACAAGTGTTATTCTTCATTTTTTTTTTTATTTATGCTTTAAATCTGTTCCAAAAAACAAACTTTTTGGTAACCTGATATAATAGTGACTCACTTCAATATCTGCACACTTTACAACTTGCATATGAAAAAAATAAGATCATTGGGCCCTAGACTAGAGCAAACCTATTGCACCGCTCTGGGAATCAACTGCACCCTTCAAGCGCTGGAGCAACTGCATCTTAGCAAATCCAGACTTGAATATAATATATAATTTAAAAGTGATTGGCTTGTAATCAGGATATACAAAACGTTGCTGTTTCTCAAACAAGTAGAACAACCAAGCCAAACAGTATATTCTAAAGGATGATCCTTGAAGTCAAAATTTGAGCAGGATCTACTAATGATCAATTTTACATTAAACTTTAGCAGATCCTGTCAAGGATATGGAAGCATGGTGCCATTGAGATATACTAGAATTTGAATATGGTAAGTACAATACATCAGTGAGGTCAGGTGTGACAGAGGGAGGGCACTATGTTGTTGTTGTTTTGGATTTTAGGAGCATTAGCAACTAAGGCCATATTGCTCTGGGATATGTGGTGATCATTCTTTGACCTTTCCACATCCTCCGTATTTGGTGGTGACGGGCTCGAACCCCGGTCTAATCAAGAAGCGTGTGCTATGCACTGCTGCTCCTTCCCACCTGGCTACAGAGGCGCCTACACGCACTATGTTGTGAAGGATGATCTTTCAAGTGACACCTGGATCTACTAATGGACAATGTCCATAGATGCCATAAGGATATTAGAAACATGGTGTCATTTGATTATTATGAATACAGAATTTGAATATGATAAAATGCATCATAACAGGTATGACGGAGGGAGTTGGAGGAGGGGATTTATGTTTCTGATCAGAAAGCAACAATACTCTGAATAAAGGCAAATCAGTTCAGTGATAAAAAGAGTGAAATGAATGCATTGAGTATGATGTTCAACTATACAAACAACTGGAGTGAGTGAATGAGCAAGCAAATTATAACACTTTTTTTATGGGATATTTTAACTATCTGGGCATAGACTGACACCATTCAGGTACCAGCAGGTTCTTCACCATTAATAAAGGTCTGCCATTATGAATCTGCAAGCTTAGGAGTAACTAGTTGGTAGTGACCATAATGTTTTGGTATGTAAAAAGCATCAAGAAAATTAGTTATCGAGGGTCAAGGGAAGAGTTTTAATTTCTTAAAGGGATTATATTGGCCTTGGAAATCATTTAAATTCAAATCTGTGGGAAGAACTAAATTTCTTAAGGGATACACATACTAAATGGAAAAATAATTCTAGGCTTCATACTGTTAAAAATATAATACATAAGGTGGAAACAAAAACGAATGGCCAAAAAATTTAGGTCAGAAAAGAGAACTGCTTCAGTTTTCTACAGATTATCTAGGCCCTGTTCAATATGGCACATACAAAGTAGTTTGTAACAGGAAGTGAAACAGGTTAAGGAAGATTATGGAAAAGAAGTCCAAGAAACATGGTAGGATTCTTTACACAAATGAACACTAAAAGGAAAGGAATAAACTGAATGTCCACTACAGGATCAGTATAAGTACTGCAATCAGATGGCTTGAATTGAACAAATTCTTTGCACCTATATTTACATAAGAATGTACTTTTCAAGGAAACGTTATCTGAACCTTTCTTTTCAGCATTAAATAAATTTATGATAAGTTAAACAGCTGAGAAGAAATTACCAGGTTTAAAAGTGCAGTAAGCACAAGGAGAAACCGGATATAGATCTATTCATACTGAAAGAAGAGGTGCTAAGGTGGTCATTAAACTCTTATATATAATATTAAAAAGAACTATTCCTATTTTAATATTATATTAGTAAGTATCAGTAACCAGAAGCCATTTGGCTACAATTAATATCAGTATTAACCCTAATAATGAAGGTATCCTTAGAATTGAGTGAAGTTCCTGAAAATTGTAAATGAGCAAATGCCTCTCCCATATGCCAAGTTATTTCAAGCCAGCAGAGGTCATAAGACCATAGCATTTAATTATGGCAAGCAAAAGTCTGCTGACCACCAAGCATAAAATGCACAGTGGAGAAGTAAGTTGCTAACTGAATTTTAGAACAAAAGTGTAAGTTAAATATTGTTTAACCTTAGCTTAAATATAACTGCATTGGGAGAACAATTTTTAACAACTGTCATCTAGTAATGCTGCTTAGAGAATAAACTTTGCATGAAACTGAAATGAATCAGTTTAGCAAAAAAAAAAAAAAAAAAAATCCATTTATTGGACACTACTGTACTAATGTCACATTGACACAAACTACAAAATGCAACCCTACTTTCTTTCCCTCCCCCAGACTTTAATGTACATGGGGAAACAGACCAGTATATGCATCTCAAAACTCTTGAAGGCAATCTTTCTTGCAGTAATGCTGTTTTATATTTGAAATAAGCAATGCAAAAGCAATTTTAAACTTGCTATTCATAATTCAAATAAAATAAATCAAAATACATGCTCTATACACAAAGATGAACCTTTCACATTGTGAGAATCAACTTATCCTGTCTGGAATAATAAAGGACAAGGTACGAGTCATATGCAACAATCAAATCTGGTTGAGAGTTTACAGGTGACCCCCACTTAACACTGATAATTCATTCTGAAAAACAGAGCGCTAAGTGAGTGCCGCATTCCCATAAGGTAACAGTGTTCAGTATTATGAATTCCATCCTGACGAGACGACGTGATAGCTTTTCAAACTTTTCATTTCACAAGTTATTTTTTACCCCTTTAAATACAGGTAAACCCCTATAACGCTGAATCAATTTATCCTGTCTAGAATAATAAAGGACAAGGTATGAGTCATATGCAACAATCAAATCTGGTTGAGAGCTTACAGGTGACCCCCGCTTAACACTGATAATTTGTTCCAGAAAAACAGGGTGCTAAGTGAACACCGCATTCTCATAAGGTAATATATGTATTTGTGAGTTGCGGTCGGTGCCATAGGATATTTCCTAATCAATAATAAACGGTAGTGAAAAAATGCACAAATGTCGGTCAAAATATTTAATATTCAAATATTTGTACATATAAAATATTCTGCATTACATAGGTATATAATTATGTGGTAACTACTTACGTATCAAAATTAAACTTAAAATTCCAATTAAAATCATGAATTTAATTGATCTAAATTGATTTAATTTAATTGATGAATGTAATCATGAAAAATGTGTCGATTTTGGGTTCAACTTTGGCCCTCTTCCAAATAAACTAAAAGGGGTATTAATTTTAAATCCCCCGCACCGTTACCACCCAACAATAAAGTCAACCGATCCTTCCCCGCTTTAAAATCTGGCATTTTTTTGTTGTTTTTTGTTTTTTTTTTCAATATGTAACTTCTTTTAGGCATTCATTTCCACAAAAGTCCTCCTTCATCTACATTAAAAACATGTTGAGAAGTATAACACATAATACCCCTCTTCAATAATTTTAACAAGTTCTTTTTTGAAAGTTTCGGCTCCTTCATCTGCACTTGCGGCTTCTCCCTGGATTTTAAATCTATTCAACCAGCCCTTACCAGTTTTAAATGGTTCCACATTTTTTTTTTAGGCAAGTTTTCTTCAGATAATCATATTGGCAATCTCTTTCTCTCTCTTCTTTTTTTTTTTTTTTTTTTTATAATATTGAACTTAACTGAATTCTGCATTGGACATTATCTTCAATAAAATTAGTTAGTCTTTTCCATTTCAATCCTAATAGCCGGCCTAGCCCTAGTTGCTTGCAGTGGAACAGCTATCTTTCCCATTGCTAAAATTAATTCTTTATTTTTTTATAATTGTTCTTACAGTTAAACCTGCAAGTCCTAAATTATGGCACACATCCGTTTGTCGTTGACCGGAATCGATTCACTTCAAAACGTCTAATTTAATTTTCAAATTCAGTATTTTTCTTACATTTATAGTCTTTGTATGCTCAGACGTTGTTGCCTTTTCATTCTTATCGGCCATTATTAACTCTTCGAAAATGTAACTTCGTTGGTTGCATTAATTACGATACAATGTTCAAGTAAACTGTCCATTACGCACGATGTTTAATATTGTACTGAGTGATGACTAGACTTCGGATAAATGCATATAACGCAAATATTACAAGCATTATACTTGATAATTTATTAAAATGTTGATCTCGGAACTACATAAAAAGTACTGCAATTAAATTAGCGTATGAGAAAATTTCACTGAGCATGGGAAAATTTCTCAAGTTGGCGTGGGAAATTTTTTAATGCTGTTTTGGTATTCATTTTCAAGCTATTGACTTCATCAAATGAAACGATATGCCAAAGATGCAATCTGTAAAAGAGCGTTATAGTGATCTGTGACAGCGTTATAGTTAGATACTATAATACAAGAACAGCGTTATAGCGAATCAGTGTAATAACGAGGGCCTGCTGTATTGCAAATGGATGACTCATCTTGCATTATTCCAGACTAAACCAATCAATTATTTGCACAATGCAACCATAGCACTATTCATTCACAAAGCAAGAAACCCCAAACTAATACAGTAGACTGTCGAAATAACGGCACATTGAGATTGGAAATATACATACAGTGCAGGTGTCTTGCAGTGGCGAAAATTGAAAACGGCAAGTCACGTGATTACTGTATTTGTTTACGTTCACCATTTTCAAAGTGAATTCTATACTGATATCACAGATTATATCGCTGTTTTGCATTTATTTTAAATTAAAAACCCCTCACTATGGCCCCTAAAGTTAATAAATCTCATACAGAGAAGAAAAGAAAAACAATGTTAAAGCTTAGTGACAAACTTGATATAATCCAAACTATTACATTAGGATCACCGGGAATGTTAATTCACATACCCATGTATATTGTGTCTGTACATTGCATGTGTTCTCCGCTCGATTTGCTGGATGAAAAACCCCAGTTTCTGGGGAAAAAACCTTGCTATCTACACCTGAGCCCCACTAACTCAACTATGGAATGAAAAAAAGCCTATAAAAGTTCGTCATCGATGTGATTTGAACCTGGGCCTTTTCCATCGAGTGTGGGGAGGACGGTGACAGTACCACTGTGCTACCTCTGCAGACTAAACTTGATATAATAAAGAAAATAGAATATACTGTAAGCAGAAGTGTATTAATGGCAGAATATAACATTGGATTATCAACATGTTTGTTTTTTATGTGCAGTTAATGAAATTGCATTCTTAATCTCTATTTCTTATTTGGCCTCATTATTTCTGCATTAAATACATTATAAATAAAACTTTCTAGATAATAGAAAAATCGAAATAACGGCACCTTGAATCTCCAAAGGTGCCATTATTTCAAAAGTCTATTGTACAAGTTTGGATCAACGTTCAAAAGAAAATAAATCTGTAGACCGGCTGAATATATCACTATCCTTCCCAATATCTTTTCAAAAAAACGGTGAGCAATAGTCGAAGATACATAAAATGTTGTGAAAATTTGTAATTTAATATGAATAAAAAAAAAAAAAAAAAAGAGAGAGAGAGAGAGAGAGAGAGAAAAATTGCTTTATAGGCATTGGCTTCTGGTTAAAGTTGAAATGAAAACAGTCTATAATATTTTAGTTTCCTTCAAAACTATTTGCTGTTTAAGAAGATACCAGAAGAGATATATATGCTGCTGACTTGTGTTATTTATTTTACTGTGACTAGTATTAATAATCATGAAACTTGGCTGAAATAAAATAAAAAAATCCCTCAGTTATCTATATAGGAATCATATTTTTGTTTTTATGTTTAGAGCGCACACAAAAAAAAAAAAAAAAAAAAGAAGAATTCTAAAAGGTACTTATTCTAACAAATACAATTGGGAAACATTACCAAATTAATCAATATTCCATGAAAAAAAAAAAAGTAGGAGTGCATATTCATTGTGGGTTTTTCATTACTGTTTTAAATATTTAATGAACATTCTGCTAAGACGTATAGAAATGAGAAAAAGAGCTGTAGGTGTTTCAACACCTACAGCTTACATATATACATCATATTATAAATATAAAGTTATATTTAGCTAACAACTAAAGTCAAATAATCAAAAACCGAGTATTTTTGAATGAAGAACAACAATTTTAAGAAAGTGATTTTAATACAAGAACTCTGCATATTAGAAAAAGTACATATAAATTTCAATGACTACAAAATATATATCTATACTTAACAATATATTACTGCATATTTGCAATACAATATACATCTTCATACACATAAGTTGAACCATGAAGTCACAATTATTGCTTGTAAAAACAATCATTAATTATAAGAACATCGAGACTAAACATTTCAATGTACACAACAAATAAAAATGTTTTAACAGTAAATAAAATTTCGCTAAAAATACAAAGAAAATAATATGTGACCAATGTACTTCCTTAAGTTTACTTTGATATAATATGCATTTTTGGAGTTCAGAAATACTGACCTGTAATTTAAAAATTAACATCACAGTCAATTTGATAATCCATAATTTTATAAGTAATGTGGTCTATGCTCTATCAGTGAAAAAGAAAATTTTCCATTATATATTTAGATCATTATCTTATGCATTTAAGATCATTGTAATACTTTGTAAGCATATATTTATTATTTAAAAACATTTTATTGTAATTTTTCAAAATAACTTGTACTATAATACAGTAGTAATGAAACTTTAATATAGAGGAAACATTCTAGGTGTAACTAAATGTTTCAACAATACAGAAAATACTAAGAGAAAACACACACAATATTAATATCTTAAATCATATATTTGAATAAAGGAATTTTAGTCTATTTGCATGATAAAAAGACTTTTACAGAATTAGGTAATTTTACATAATGATTTAAGCATTACCAAAATTTTTACTCTTTCTTAGCATGAACTTTTTTTGTTGTTAATAAAACCTACCAACTTTGATGCACAAAAAATTGCAGATATTATTAAAATATTTCATTTATTTAAACAGGTAATCCCAGGCAAAAAACAACATCTAGACTAATTTTTAAATCATCCACAATATGGGATGATTTACACAATAAATATAATGTGAACAATACCAAAATTTTAATTTTTACACAAAAAATTATTTCTACAATTCACAAACTATTACTATTATTTCATAAAATAATGTATCAAAATTTTCTTTCAAGCTGCTTTTAAAAATATAAATTTGACAAGGTAAACATTCCTAAAGTTTTATTCCCGAAGCGAAACCTATGTGTCAGTCTACTGACTTAGATGTAAAATACTGAATTTTAAAAATTTTAATGGTGTGAGAGTATGATTTCTGTAATGAGATATTCCATCCCAAATATCATTATGATTATGTATACTATCAAAGTATTAACAAACTCTTACAAAAATCCAGTTACAGTAATTACTGTTTTCACAAAAATTTAGCAGCACCCAAATGGTCTTTGTTAAGAATACTTAAGTCTTGTTTGAACAAAATTAGTTATAAAAAATGCATTATAATGTTTTGTTTCTTTTTTCAAAATTAAAAAAATATGTAAAAATCATGAACGGTAGTGTAGGAATGATTATTATTAGTACTGGCAAAATTATGGAAAGAACCAGATTATGTAGTATCAGGGAGAAAAAAAGAAGAGTAACTAATCTCACCCTCTCATGACTTTATCTACTTATTTTTTTGACTATCTTGCCCAATCCCACCTTAAATAAACTTCTAACCTTTCAGAAAAGTAGTTCTTTTAATTTAAATAAACTAACCTTCATTTTAAGTCTAAGGAAAAATTTTTGGACATCTATTCTACAAATATTCTCTTTCAATTTAAATTTATGCCCCTTTATGTATGTCCTCTGCATCTCAGAATGGCAGCATAAGCATTTCCAGTGACTCTGCTTATGTGGCATGTAATCTATCAAAAGAATTCCTTCCATATCCCAAATAATGTTGCCACGATCTTGGTGGAGAGTTAAGTCCTGAATTTTTTTGAGAAGTTGTTACCCATAGTGTTTCCACTTCAAGGTCTCCTGTTTTGTTTCCATATCCCAGTAACAAATCCATGTTTCATCAGCAGATACAATCCTTGATAGAAAGCCCTGTGGATTAGCAACATGCATGTGTATATTTTACTCACAAAACTGATTCTTGCAATGTTTCTGAGGAGATGTAGCATTCTTACCACCCTGCAAGAAATGACTATTGATATGGCCAAGTGTTCACAAAAGATGGTCAGTACCAACTCCTCAGAAATATTACATTCTCTTGCAATCATAGAGACTTTAATATACCATCAAATTTTTTGCACATTTCTGGAGTTGGCACTTCCGTGTTGTCCTGAGCAGGGGTCATCTTCTGTGAATTTTCAACCCCATTTAAACTGCTTAGACTAAAATTTTATCTAATATTCAAAAGGGGCTGCATCACCGTTATACACCTTTCATAAATGGCTTTTCATCCATTCCTTCTTTTGTCAAAGATTTGAGGATAGTACACTGCTCCAATTTTGTGACATCCCTTTTTGGACTGACTACTTTAACATGTTCTCTGTTGCCTTCACCTCAGACTTTAAAGTGCCAAATTCAAAAATCTAGTCCAGGATTTTTGAATTTGGAATGTGTCAAGCTAGACTGAGGAGGGCAAGGACATTTTTGGGCTTTCTTCTCAATATGCTGAATTAGTCAGCCTCTGGTGAAGTTTGCTTGATAAAAATATCTTTTTTTTTTTCCTTTGGGCAAATCAGAAGAAAATGGTTCTTAAAGCTAGATGGTTTTCCATACAGATGGATTAGGAAACCCCTCATGCATATATGTACAACCTGCAGTGAACATGTTAAATCTTTTCTGTTCTATACTTCACTGTATTAAACTGGACCTGTACACATAAGATACACACACTTTTTGAATATCAAGTATAGCCATTGTCAAGGCAGATAATTTAATGAATTCCCTGTATATAACAGAATAATAATCTCTGTCTTTGTTATCAAAGTTCCTGTGTATCACTGACAGAACCTTATGAAGCTGTTCAAGTCGCATCTACTGTTAAGAGAACTTAATATCAGATTGCTTTCTTCCAAGTCTATTTCACAAACCATTTTGAATCTTGTACTACTTAAGTGGAATGTTATTCTTTCTTAATGACACAAAAGTTTCAGTGTTTGTTTGTTATTTGGTTTTTAGAAGCATTAGCAACTAAGGCCATATTGCTCAGGGGATATGTAGTGGTCATTCCCTGACCTTTCTGCATCCTCTGTATTTGGTGGTCATGGGCTCGAACCCCGGTCTAATCAAGAAGCGTATGCTACGCACTGCTGCTCCTGCCCACCTGGCTATGGAGGCACCATTTCAGTGTTGTTAACAATAGTTTTGTTTGCAATTTCACAATGCTCTGTTGCCTTTTCTGTTTGATTCATGATTTCCAGGAGTCTGAGTGAATCATATTTCTTTTTGTAATTGTCACACAAATTTTTCTAAACAAAAATTCAAGTTAAAATCACAATCAAAACAAAATAATCAAATGGCAGTTACAGCATTTAAAAATCCTAGAGCAGCAGGTTTTACTAATACACTGATTGATAAATAACACTGTTAGGAGTTGAAAGAAATCATTCGTACTGTTTTAAATTCAATTTTTAGTCTATAGATCTGATTTTAAATTGATGCTAGTTGTCTTATAAAGGTATTTATTTTCTTGTACCTTTTCTCTCCATTTCCACCTCAGGTGGGCTGGACATGGTTCTGTAGTTAACAAACATACAAAGCTATAAATAAGGAGGCTGTGGGTTTGAGCATGTATGCCACCATGGAAAATATAGTCCACTGTGAACTGTGGCACTGAAAAAATTTAGCTGCCTGTAATTTAATCTGCATACCATCAAAAATGGATATATAAATCCTTTTTGGTTTCTGCTGTCTTGAGAATAACTGAAATTTATTTTATTTTATTCCACTGTCATACATAAAGATGTATATTTTTTAGAAATATTACTAAGCATTTTCAATGGTGTTGATCTGAATGTTTTATGAAGTTAAACATACACTAAAAACTTGAGGATTTAGAATAGAAAAACTTTTTAATTAAAACTTAGTTAAATAAATTAAAAAAACAAAACAAAACTAGAATTATGTTTAAACATATTTGACTTAATTTCACAACAGGATGCTGTTTACTATATAAGTAATGAAAGCAATTTTATCAGGGATCAAACAAAAAGTGATCACATTAGATAGGTGATCAATTAAAATTAATTTAAATGATTAAGCTAGTCCAGTAAATTACCTTACATACCAAAAAAAACCCAAACACATTATTACCATTTTGCAATTATACTCTTTAATCTTATCAAAGCTCCATTACTTATATCATATCAGAGTTATCCAACTATAGGAAAGCCCATAGTTCAATTTTTTTGTGGCTTGCAAAAATAAATATTTTGGGGAAGTTATGATGTACCTAAAGGCACTGCAATTCCCTTACCATACCAAAAAATAGTATTAAGTAAAATTTTTCATATAAGAGTGCTACTCTGATACAGCTTTATTATATTCAGAGAGAATGTTAGTGCCAAAGCTTCCAGGACTCAAAATAAGAATCTCTATGTACCATTATCATCATATAGTTTTAAATGGCCTCATAAGAAAAAAATTACATGTATTCCAAAGACTTTGGATCTTGTGGCTATGTGATCTACTATGGTGATGTTGGATGACACTGACATAGAGAATTTCCGGTACATCTATAACTATTAATTTACATGCACTCCTCGACTTACATACTTAATTGTTTTTTTTTTTCATGCAAGTCCAACTTCAGTCTTACAGATACTAAATACATGTACAGTACAACTCGCCAAGATTATAATCCCCAACAAACATGGTTCAAAATGCTGTAAACAATACCTGTGTATTGTGTTAATTGCAATTAACACAATACACCAAGTTGTATGTACGGTATTGTTTATAGCATTTTACGATTTGTAACCAAGTTAAATGAGGCTGAAAAAACACACAATGAATAGTGTCGAGTACAGTATTTATTCAAAAGTAATTTAATCTAATACCTGTAAACAGTACTGTATAACATATACAAGAACAAAAATAAACAAGAGGTTTTTTTTTTTTTTTTTTTGGGGTTGTAAAATTTAAAACAGTTAAAAAATTAAGCAATCAATTACATGCACAAATTGCAATTAACACAATACGCACAAGTGAGATACGGAGTAACAAGTTTACAAAGCTTAAAAAAAAAAAAAAACAGGAATGAAGAGAAGGTTCTGAGAATTTATGTTTTTTATATGATTAAAGATTTCATGGAAGGGGAAACACATTTTACCATAATAAAACCCACAGAATTACAGCTATCGGTATTAACACAAATGCAATAAGATCAAGTTTACTACCAGTTTATAACAGATTGCACTAACAGAAAAGCCCAATAAACCAGAAACTGCAAATTGTTTTATAGTAGTGACCTCCAGAGTTAGTTAGTTAGTTAGTTATTTGGAGCATTAGCAACTAAGGCCATATTGCTACGGGATATGTGGTGGTCCTTCCCTGACCTTTCTGCATCCTCTGCATTGTTGGTGACGGGCTCGAACCCCGGTCTAATCAAGAAGCGTGTGCTAGGCACTGCTGCTCCTTCCCACCTGGCTACGGAGGCGCCTCTGACCTCCAGAAATGGGCTTTAGGAAAATATTACAAAGGCATTCAAAATTGATTCTTATAACCAAACATAGCAATAAACGGTGTTGGAGTAGGGGTTTTTAGGAGCATCAACAACTAAGGCCATATTGCTCCATTTATACTGTCTGTAAATTGCGTGTGTTCCGTGGTCAATTTTCTGTTTGTTGGACGAAAAACCTGAGTTTCCGGGACAATAAACGGTGAAAGTGTAATGCATTTTAATGGTTTGGATTGGTTTTTTGAAATTTGATTCTATAAAGCTGATGATTCTAGGGTTCACGTTAACCGGCACCTACTTATTTCTTACGACTATCTCCAACCAGGTCACATAGTCCTTCCTCTCAGCCACCAGCAGCATTCGTAAACATGTTGGCCACATGTTTTGTTTTTGCATCCTTTAGTTAAAAGTGATTTTTGTATTATGCTTATTTGACATAAATTTATATAAAACTAATACAATTTCCATTATAAAAATGACCTTTTAGAGAGAGAAATAGCTTAGTTATATAACGAAAATTTCAACTTCAAAGGTCTTGGAACAAATTACCAAAAAACAATGGATTCACATTATCATATTTTCACGATACGATGGTGTCTCTGGAAAAGATTAATATCGTAAAGCGGGAGTTCAACTGTACATGGCAACTGATTTTGCATGCGTGGTTCAAAACTGTTGATATATTTTCGATATAGTTTTTTTTATTAATTTTGAGAACATTTGTGCTGTGTACTTATCTACGAGTTGTATGTAAGTTGTTTGTACATAAGTAGAGAAGTGCCAGTATTTATATTATATCTTTGAATAACATTATAAAGGCTTTACACGATAACAGATTCATGTTATTTTCCTAGATAATCGAGGCATTTTGATGTAATAGCTGTGTAATGTAATTATTGTAGTTTTAAAAGGCTGAGTATTATAACTTGATCAATAGAAATATCCTTAATTTTTTCAAAAAATCATTCTTACCAAGAAATTATATATTATATTTATAATATAAATATTTATAATTTTATTTTATTTTATTTATAATTTATATTATGTTGAAAACATCATGGGATTAACAGAGTAGTTAACAGTTGGATATCTCAATGTAAAAAGTTTATAATTTTTTTTTTTTTTTGGAGTGGGGGGGGGGGGTCTACAAAGCAGCTGCCAGAACTGGTGTGAAGTAACAAGGTGTAAAATTCATACAGCAGATTTTCAGTGCTGTACGAAAGAACAGTTGTATTCTTTTAGGTTCAAATTCATCCTTACATGAAGAAACTGCTTATCTTATTAGAACTTTTTTAACGTGGTGGTGCATAGTGAATTTAAATCACTGCTAAAGAAATAAAGATTAAAAACTTTCACCAGAACCCTTAACCTGAAAATCATGAAAATGTTGTCTTTCTAAGTAAATTTATCAAGTAGTTAGATATGTTGAAACTATTACAGTTTACTTGAACATATAATTACTATCAAGGGTAAAGGGAAAGGAAGGGACTTTGCTTTTGTAAAGGTGACTACAATAGCCCCAGACAGTATTTAAATTCTTTCCAGTGGATCAACTGATTAAAATTTTAAATGGGAAGTAATCATAGATGCTACTACACTTTTCATTATGAGATATTGTTCAAGATTTAGACCTAAACGAATGGGAGATGAACTGACAATGTAGTGGTAGAGAAGAAAAATGCATGGAATGATTATAAATTATCAAGTGGCATAGACACCTACTGTAAGTACACACTAGTCTGCAATCAAGTTGGGGGGGGGGTTAAATAAGCTAAGGTATATTACAAGAAGTCTTTGGCTAAAGAATGAGGCGCCTCTGTAGCCAGGTGGGAAGGAGCAGCAGTGCGTAGCACATACTTCTTGATTAGACCGGGGTTCGAGCCCGTCACCACCAAATACGGAGGATGCAGAAAGGTCAGGGAATGACCACAGCATATCCCGGAGCAATATGGCCTTAGTTGCTAATGCTCCTAAATAACAAACAAACAAACAGCTAAAGAATGTAAAGAAAAGTAGAAAAGAATTCTTTGCTTCTTTTAACACTAGAAGGAAAGACACGAGCAATGATTCAACTAATATAAATGGAATAACTAGTGATGATCCTGTTCATCGTGCTAACAAACTGAATAAGTATTTTTCATTTGCATTCACATGTGAATAAGTTTTCAAGGATGGGAATATCAGAAATATAGCAAGTTATAACTGGGAGTTAATTATTTTGTGATAACAGAGAAAAGTGGAAGAGAAATTGTTAAAGCTAAAAGTAAGTAAAGCATCTAGGGCTGATGGAATCTATCCAATTATAATAAAAGCAGCAGCAGCAAAAAAGGTAAGCAACCCTTTAGCTACCATTATGAGTGTATCCTTGAGTTTCGGGGGGGGGGGTTACCTACAGACTGGAGATATGCAAATGTCTCTCCTATCTGCAGAGGAGGAGGATCAAAGGGTGAAATGAGTAATTACAAACCTGTAAGCTTGACTCTGTTCAGGGGAAAATAATGAAGTCACTGGTTAAAGAAGTAATGCAAGATCATCTTGTTATCTGACAATCACACAAACTGATTAGTTATTATGATGCAGTAACAAAGGAACTGGATGCAAAAAATAATTCTGACATCATATACAATAAACCCTCGATTTAAAGGTCCCCGATATAACAGATTTCACGGACCGGACAAATAATAATACAGTAATGTACATATTAATCTCGACCATATTATTTTTTTTAGGTTATACAAAACTTCAGTATTATTATTAATTAAAAAGTAATAATTACTTATTTCCATTATTGTTTTGATAATTACCTACGTTTATTTTTATAATCAAATTCAGGAAATAGTGTTTTATTCTTTCTGAAAACGTGTTCAAATGGCTGTTTTCCCAGATTACAGATAAGAGCAGGCAGTGACTTGCGAGCTGAATGTGACTCGGGACACTAAACTGCAGGCCTACCGACTCGCTTAGTTTCAGTCTGCCTCAAGCTATCATGCAGTCAGGTTGTATACAGAGTGTTTCTGTGATTTCTGAATTGTGACTTTATTTATTAAATAATTTTCCAATCCTTACAATTTAAAATGGCATCAAGTGATAGAGAAGTTAAAAAGAAAGCATGTGAACTTAAATGTGGCACAGAAATTAGAGCTAATTGAGAAATTAGAACAAGGCATCTCAGTAGCACGTGTTTGTGAAATTTATGGTGTAAAAGAACAAAACTGTTTCTGATATCCGTAAATCAAAGGCCAAACTGCAACATAATTTTATATTGTACAGTACTGTATATTGTATTAAAGCTTTTTTTTTTTTTTTTTTACATTAAGAACAATAAAAAATGCCCCCCAGGTTACATTCGATTTAACAGACTTTCGGCATTAACAGATACCCCTTCTCCCCTATTAGTCCGTTAAATCAAGGGTTTACTGTACTTAGATTTCAGTGAAGCTTGTGGCATCAGGAGCAAGTTGGTGCTGTGTATAAAAGGATGGTTAAATAGCAGAAGACAGAGTCGTTATTAATGGACACTACTGCTCTTCTTGGACTAATGTTATTAGTGGAGTCCCTCAGGGTTCAATGATGGGCCCTTAATATTCTCAATATTTACTAATGATATTTATTAGATTTGATAATAGAGAGCTATTAAGTGCTTGATAATTCCTATATTCTCTTATATTATGAAACAACAGGGATTACCTTTATTTTAGATATAGGAAGCTTCTTTTCCGACCAACTCTCCTGGTCCAATGTGCTAATAATTCTTTGGGAAGGCGATATCAATTTTACAAAACATGTGGGACATCTTCCCCACTCTCAGAACCGTAGTGTTCAGACCCCTCAGTCTCAACCTTGAGCGCTCAAGACTTCTGTCTTCAAACACCATACCTCTGGCACCATTACGTTGATTGACATAAAATTAAATTTTGATGGTCTAAACCGCTTAATAAATATGGACCGATTATTTTCTTCAGTCCAGTAGCTTGACATTAGAGTTAAATTTAGGGGTATAAAAAAGTTTAATGGATATGCGGGAGGGGGATTATTCTCTACATTCCTTAAGTCGGACTAGAACTTTTCGGGACGTCATGTTCACAGGAATAGAGCAACTCACAATTAATCCGAAACTTTTGTCTTATGTTATAGTGTTTGTTCTTCACACATGCGTATAAGTGACAGGTTTTTAATAACATCCATCAGAGATTAAAATTTGAATTAGAAATTGAAGCAGAAACCCACTCCATAAATTTCCTTAATTTTACCATATACAGATTAGATCAAAAACTAAATTTCAGCATATATAGAAAACCCACTAATAAGGGGATGCTTTTGCATTTCCACAGTTATCATCCCCAACCATACGAAAAATCAGTCATGCTGAATCAATTTCTTAACGCCTTTAAATATTCTTCCACCCAGATTTCTCTAACGACAGAAATAAATGAATTAACTAGAAGATTCTCAAATAGGGGTTACCTGCTAACCTATATAAACAAAGTTAAAACAACAGCCCGTGAAAAAATAAATAACAACAACCTCGCAACAAACATTGCACAAAAATCCTACAAGACCAAAATACATTTCATCACCATTCCATATGTCAAGTACTGGTGCAATGAACTTAACCAAATATGGAAGGGAACCGACATGAAAATTATAGCAAAACCCATGAACAAATTATACACATTCTTCAGAAACTGACCTTCAAACACCACATTCCAATCACAGCATGACCTAGTATTTTTGCATAGGATGCTGTATACTAGGTCATGCTGTGATTGGAATGTTTATGTAGGATCTACCACGGGAATGGCACAGCTTCGAGCAAAACAACACCAAGCTTTGATGCGGGTGGGTCGTTCAAATGCATCGGAACTTTTATTCCACGCAATAAATGAACGACATTCATTCGGTTTTAATGAAACAAAAATTATAAATATTCAACACAACTACCACAAACTACTTATTGTGGAAACCAGAGATGAAACTACACGAAACTTCAATCAATATCCGTAGACCATTCCTATTGTCTGACGATTGGTCACTTATACGCATGCATGAAGAACAAACACTACAACATAAGACAAAAGTTTCGGATTAATTGAGTTGCTCTATTCCTGTGAACATTACACCCCGAAAAGTTCTAGTCCGACTTAAGGAATTTAGAGAATAATCCCCCCCCCCCCATATCCATTAAACTTTTTTATATCCCTAAATTTAACTCTAATATCAAGCTACTGGACCGAAGAAAATAATCGGTCCATATTTATTAAGCGGTTTAGACCTTCAAAATTTAATTTTATGTCAACCCACGTAATGGTTTCCTTGCTGCCAGAGGTATGGTGTTTGAAGACAGAAGTCTTGAGCACTCAAGGTTGAGACTGAGGGGTCTGAACACTACGGTTCTGACAGTGGGCAAGATGGTCCACATGTTTTGTAAAATTGATATAGCCTTCCCAAAGAATTATTAGTGCGTTGGACCAGGAGAGTTGGTTGGAAAAGAAGCTTCCTATATCTAAAATAAAGGTAATCCCTGTTGTTTCATAATATAATGATATTTATAAAGCCATATCAAGCTTAATGTCTAAGTTTGCTAATGATACAAAATTGGTAAGGTGGCTAATAGCAAGAATCGGGTTATGCTACTGCAGCAAGACAGAGAGAAATTAGGCATTTGGGCTGAGAAGTGGCAACTGAGGTTTTAACATTGGCATTTGCAAAATACTGCATGTGGGTAGCAGTAATCATAGAATAATATACCAATTAAGTGTTACCACACTAAAGGCAGTGGAGAACAAAAAAGACTAGAGAAAATTGTATGGTCTAACATGAAGTTCTTTGTGCTGTGCAGACAGGCAGTGGGATTCTGTCAATGATATACAGGAATTTTTCCATCAGGGACAAGGTGATTATCCCATTGCATACTGAAATGGTTAGGTCATACCTTGAGTACTGCATATATGCTTGGAAACCTCATTTTAGGAAGGATGTAGATGTGTGTTGTGTTGTTTGGTTTTTAGGAGCATTAGCAACTAAGGCCATATTGCTCCGGGATATGCGGTGGTCATTCCCTGACCTTTCCGCATCCTCCATATTTGGTGGTGACGGGCTCGAACCCCGGTCTAATCAAGAAGCGTGTGCTATGCACTGCTGCTCCTTCTCACCTGGCTACGGAGTTGCCGAAGGATGTAGATATGTTGGAACAAGTGCAAAGAAAAGCAACAAGATTAGTCAAGGACAAAAAAGGTGCTCTTATTAAGAAAGATTTTAGTTCTGAAAATTGCAACAGTTAGAAACTAGGCACATGCAAGGAGAGCTGACTGAAGCGTTTAAATGGATTAAGTAGACTAAATGCTGAAGGCACTGTTATTCATTTTTAGATGACATACATAATAGGATGTAAATTCAAACTGAAAAAGAATGGTAGCAGGAGAGATGTTTGAAAATTTTTTTTCAGCCAGAGAGTGATTGTTGGAAAACTTTCATCTGAGTTGAAAATGGGTTTGAATAAATTTAAGGAAGGGTGAGACAATTTTTAGAGGGGATGGGCCTATGATGGGAGCAGTCTTTTTTTTTTTCTTATACATATATATTTGGCTGATGCTATATAAGCTGACTTCCTTGCATCATTTGCCACTACTAATGCTAACATTAGCAGACTTGACATGAAAGACTTGCACAGCTTAGAAGCAGCCTTGTACATTACTTGAAATTAGTGTTTTACAAAATTAAATATGAATTATTTTATTACAGAAAAGTTTCAGGCATTGCAGAGGAACAGAGGAAAGATCCTAGTCAATACAGAAAATTATCTGGTTCTATATAAGGACACTGGACAAAAATGAGTCACTTGTGAATTTTCCAGTGTTTCAAAAAGAACAGTAATAAGAGTTTTTAAAGAAAGGCACAAGTCAAAATCAACCAAAAATCAGCAGCAGAATTGTGGTCAAAAGTCTGCAGTAAGTGATCATGATTGGCAATGAATATCATGTCTAGTAAACACAAAGATTACTTCAAACAATATAAGAATTGCTTCAGACAGTTAACCAAGGACCTCAGGAAGCAAATTTTGAGAGATCACTATGAACCAAATGATCACATAGTTGTTATTGTTATTTGGTTTTTAGGAGCATTAGCAACTAAGGCCATATTGCTCCGGGGATATGCGGTGGTCACGGGCTCGAACCCCGGTCTAATCAAGAAGCGTGTGCTACGCACTGCTACTCGTGCCCACCTGGCTACGGTGGCGCCTGATCACATAGAGAAATCACTATGAAGTGATGCCTTGGGGATTTTTTAACTATTGTGAACTGGGTCCTCTACTGTAAATACCAATCAGAAATCAGGCTGGCTATACAAATATTCTAGACGATCAGGTTGTGACTTTTGCTGAACATTTGAGGGACACTCATGATCTCAATAGTCCTGTTTTCCCAGGGTATCTACTAAAACTGGTACAAGGAATGCATTTAAATTGGCCACCCAAGTCACCAGACTTAAATCCTACAAAAAAATATGGGACTGAAAAAAGGTGCAATTTAACAGAAAGTGAAAACACAACAATAGCATATACAAAACCTAAATTAATTACAGGCTCAAATGTTTTCAGAATGGCCCATGTTGATATAAATCATTTAATATAAATTAAATTATTAATTTAATAAAGAATTTAAATAATCAATAAATTTATATTTAATAAAAATTAATAAATAATAATACACTCTATTCAACTATTGTAATAAAATTATTATAAAGTAGTCAAAACATGTAAAGTTCGTAACTGTGTTCAGCTACAATCAACATGTGCTCACAGTTGTAAAAGTAGTTAAGAGTCAGTTTTCATGCTTATTTCTTGTTGACTGCTGAAGTGGCCAGCACAGTGCTGCTTTAGAGTAAACAGAAATGGCAACAGTACAATGGTGTAGAAAGAGTACAATGCATATTTTGGATGGGGGAAACGTCTACAATGCAAGTTAAGCAGAAATTTCATACAAATTTCACCAAACTCCACCAAGAAGCTATCAGATGTTCTGTATGCCATAGTAAGAATAACAAACCTACTGTAAGTGAGGAAACTGTTTAAGAAATGTGGAGTTTCAGCCAGAGTCAAAAAAAAAAAAAAAAAAAAATCAATGTATCAAGTGAGCACAGAACTAGGCATACCACAAAAAAAAAAAAAAAAAATGTGTGTGCCAAGCACGTATAGCAGAAGTTAAGTGAAACTTATTTCAAAACGTTTATTATTTCAATGTTACAGTGATTTAATATTTTACAATTGTTTTACAAGTTTATTACAAAGTTTATACAGATCTCTCTTTTGTACTCAATGGAGGTGGTGCATTGTACTTATTCATGCTCCATATGCCTTACAATGCTCACTATTAATCTTCGGCATGTTGAATTATAAATTTTTTCTGTCAAAATTTTGTATGAAATACGGTAGAGAATGACAAAAGAAATATTTTGATTTTTAAATTTTAAAAATCTGACTGCTAGAAGCTGCGATATAGTGATTTAAAACATAAATGCGACACGCATGCGAGTTACACTGTGTCCATGCTATAGAGGTACTGATTGTATCATGTGTCGCTGCTACGTACGGTGCCACATCACTCATGCCTGGTACAGAGTGGTTTGATTGTTTGTTTTTGTTATTTGGTTTTTAGGAGCATTAGCAACTAAGGCCATATTGCTCCGGGGATATGTGGTAGTCATTCCCTGACCTTTCCGCATCCTCCGTATTTGGTGGTCAAGGGCTCGAACCCCGGTCTAATCAAGAAGCGTGTGCTACACGCTGCTGCTGCTGCTCCTGCCCATCTGGCTACGGAGGCGCCGTACAGAGTGGTACAATGAATCATTTCATGTCGCATCTTTGTGACAATTTTTGTCAATCCACAGATACAAGTTATTCCCATGTGAAAAAACTACCTGGGGCATACCTAAAGAAGTTTCACTTCAAAAAATAAGTGGAGCATGTTGCATATGCAGCTGCATCTAAAATCATACATGCTGCAGATGGTACAAGCCAATATGACTGAAAATCAAATGTCAGCCATTCTGTAGGGACATGATTAATAGGATGGTAGAAGATGAAGAGCTGCTTAAACATTTTGTGATGAGTGCACATTCCACATCATAGGCAAGGTGAACACAAGCAACATGAAAGTATGCAGAAATGAACACCCAACATGGTCTTAGAACACATCTAAGACAGTCCAAAAGTTAATATCTTTTGTGCTGCAAGTTGCAGGAAGGTGTATGGCTAATTCTTCTTCATAGAAAGAACAATCACTGGTTTCATGTATATCCAGTGGTGAGCTATAGTGGGCTCGCGAGAGCCCATTGTTATTTTTTTTTGAAAATTTGCAAGCCCATCGTTGAAACGATTATTTATTTTACAAACGAAATCCTGAATTTAATTATTGAGTATCCAGAGCTGGTGGGGTGAGTAGGGTCCCATCCCCAGCATTTTAATGGCACAATCGACCAGTTATGTATTTTAAAATTGCTTCATTTTTGAGTTAATTACAGTCGGACCTCTGTTTAACGAACTTCTTCATAGCGAATTTTTTTTAATTTCCCCTTGGTTTCTATCGAAACATTTAAAATTTCTGTAGAACGAGGGATTACAAGAGACCACTTTGTACATATTGTTCTCACCTCTGGCCTTTAGGCAATTAGAAAGCACGAATTAAGGGTTAAAGGGATTACCGTTTCACAATGTTACTTGTCTCCGTAAAACCTATGGAGCCACATTCTAAGAAGTCGCACTAATTAATATGCTTTTTATATCCCCAGTCACAGGAGTAAGAATATTCCCGGCACGGATAATAGCCTCTGGCGAACCGGTGTTGTGGTTTTCCCTTTACTCTGGCAAACATTCTACAAGAGTTCGCGATTTAAAAACATCGTCAAGTGGGGGGAAAACACCCTAGGCATATTAACGTAGGAGGACAGTGAGCAGGCAAAGCAGTGAGTGGAAAATGTCAATCACTGATCTGGAGTTTTACCTACTTAAATAATCTTATTATAATAATAACAAGAAAATGGAACATTTTTACTGGGGATATTTTTTCCAGGATTTATTCGGGCCATGATGGACTGCAATTGACGGTTGGAAGGATTATCCCGCTTTGTGCAAACATTTTGAGCCAGAAAGTTAAATATTCTGGATTATTAAACCGACTTATCGATCTGGAATTTTTTAACGATTTAGCACTAATGATCAATGTCCTGCAGGAGTTCTCTTACCTTTCAGAAGCTTTACAAAGTCGTAGCATCACTATAGTAAAAGCAGATAAATTAATTATTCTATCAATGCTATCACTAATTTGAAAAATTCTGAAGGAAATTATGAAGCTAAAATTGAGAGCATGTTGAGGTGAAAAGAATTTGAAGGAATCGAAAGTAAGAACACATTTAAAAAATTACCTTGTGACACGTTATTAAGGATAAGTTATTAATGCAACACAGTAATTTTAAATAAAGAAAATAATGATACTATTGACGATAAGGAATTGAAAGAAATTTAAACATATGCTACCTGGAATCGTGGAATATGAAAGAATTTTCATCTCCGTGGCAAGACGGTGAAAAACGAATAAGAAATTTAAGTTTTCTAATAAATATGAAATAAAAATGAATGATTTTAGAGATTTTGTCAAAGACAGTTTATCTTTAAAATCGAATGAAATTCCCTCTTCAATTAAGAAAGCCAGAAATATCTTTGAAACCACTGTGATTAGCTGTGCTGACGCTGAGTGAGCTTTCAGCATAATGAATAATATTGTGACAATTATACACGTTGCAGATTATGATAACTATACATCTAAATGGAAAACCATTGCTTCCGGATCGTTACATCAAATCATCGCTCAGCTATTGAGTAAAGCAGAAGATCAACAACAAATATTATTAAAGAAGTAAATTGTATATGGCAATTTTTAGAATAAAATATTCTTGAATATTTGTATAATAATTTTTTTCATGTAACCTGTGATTTTTGTGTACCTTTTCTAGAAGAGTTTGTTTTTTATGTACATTTGTTTTTATATTGTAGAATGTTTTGTGATTTTTGTTTTGTTTTGTGAAATGTTATTTGTGATATGGGAAATATTTTGTGTTATTTTTTATTCACAATATTAAAATTTTATCATGGAAAAAAAAAAAAAAAAAAAAAATGTATCCATTATATTTCCCTAGTTGTTAAAAAAAGAGAGAGACGAATAAAAATAAGTGGCATGTGTACCGAGCACAGGCTGTAGATGGTTTTATGTGAATCCTTTGCGTTTCTTTTAGGTATTTTGATTTGTATATTGATTACGAAATAAATGAGCTTTTGTATTGTAAATATTTTATTGAACATTCGCAAATTTTCATAATTTCTGTAAGACAAGATACAGTGGATTTATGATAACTAAAGTAAGAGATGTATACTTCCGATTACAATGTATCGTAATGTCTAGAAAACAGTGTTATTTTTAAATGTTTAAAATACCGATTGAAATACCGATCTTGTAGTTGAAATGACACATAGCTATGCGGGCACCTAACAATGAAATGTTACGAAAATGCGAGACGAAAACATAAATCGTTGACAAGTATTGTTGCAGTCATATAACAAATACTTGTATTGTTGCAATCATACTTACTTTAGGAAGTATGATTGTGACATCATACTATTCAAAAATTCTAAAAAGTTAGAACTCGAGATACTATCGTATCCAGGTATTATCGTAAAAGGGGGGGATGATGACTAGGCTGACTCGAGTTATCATACCGGTCACGAAAAATGCGTCACTCACTCTAATCACACTACTAGTGAGTGCTGTTATTATTATTTGGTTTTTTAGGAGCATTAGCAACTAAGGCCATATTGCTCCAGGGATATGCGGTGGTCATTCCCAGACCTTTCCGCATCCTCCATATTTGGTGGTGACGGGCTCAAACCCTGGTCTAATCAAGAAGCATGTGCTATGCACTGCTGCTCCTGGCTACGGAGGTGCCACTAGTGAGTGCTCAGTGCAGACTAGTGGTGTGAACAGGGGAAGCGCCTCTGGCAGAAACCTGCCGTGGATGACGTCACTCCTGTGATGTCATCTGCGGAGGAATCCCCAAGGATGTTTCACATCAAAAAGTCAGCAAAACTGCAAACCTATTGTTAAAATATTAACAGCTCGGCACTGTGTATATCGGTATACTGTACATAGAACTGGTAATCCTCCACAATATCATAAAATGTGTTATATGTTATTCAATATGTTATTCACGATCAGTGATGTTACGTAATTGTAAATCACTGAAGTTGCAAATTTCTGACTCCATACAGTCACCCGATACTATGAGCAAAATATTTTAAATTTATTTATATTATGTATTGAGTAACAAAAAAAAATATATAAAAAGTCAGGTTTATAGAAAAATTTGCTTTATATTACTCTTGCAGGTTTTTTTCTTTTAATATTACTTATCAGATTTCAAATAAGAATCTAATGTGTTAAGAAAAAGTATTCCTGAGTTTAATTACTTCTTAAAGTATTCTAAGAAGTGCTCTATTCCTTTCCCTGTTTTGAAAGCCAGAGCTGGCAACCTGACTAGCTTCAAATTTAAAAAATAATCAGAATTCTGTAGAATGAACTTAGTTACTTTTCAAATTTTCTTACAGGAGTTATATTTCTTTCCCTTTTTTTTGAAACTGGGTTGCAAAACTGGCTAGCTTCAACTGAAAAAAAATTGAATCAGTTCTCTAGAATGATTTAACACTTCCTTGGGAAAAAAAATTTAGTCAAGTATAAAAATTGGTGGTACAACTTCATATCACAAAATCAAGAATGGCAAAAAAAGCAATAGAATGGTCACTGATCAAACATCAATTATGTTTCATTTACTCACAATAATTTAGTTAGAAACAAAAATTTCTCTAAAATCACATATCAAAAATTTTTAAATATGCATTAAAAAACTGACAAAATTATTCTTTATTATCCTAATGGAGTCTATTAAGAAATCAGATTGATTATTATAATGCTTAAAAATACATGGAATATATATCAAAAAGTAACAAATTCATACAAATAATACAGAAAATCAGAAATACAATATAAAATTAATATTAATTTAAAATGTTATTGTTGTAGCCAGGTGTAAAGAGAATCCGCAATAGCAGAGATCAAAAATACAATGCATTATTTATGATAATTCAATAATGGATAAACTCATGACAAAAGTCAAAGAAACTAAAAATCATTAAGGACAATTAAGGCGGATGGGAAAATTTCATTACAAAACGCCTACCAATTTACATTAGCAATTTATGTTAGCCCACTGAGCACTACAAATATTTCTGCATTTTGCATTACATTACCTAGAATAATAAACTTCTTGTCTCCAAAGTGGGGTGCACGCACCCCACTTTGGAGACGTCCATGCGGTGCGTGAGATAATCTGCAATAAATCAATATTTATTAATTATGAAAACTTGAGTTTTTCAAAACGTAATTGAAAATAAAAATTATAAACAAATGTTTTTTCAATACTTCAATATGTGGCTTTGTTTGATCTCGTGGCTTTATTTGATCATGCCATCACTCATGCACGTTCAAGTACATACATTTTGTACTTGAACTTCGATTTAATTTTTTGTATTTTTTTTATTTATGATCTTTTAAAATTATATGTGATTTTAGATATAATGACTTCCATGTAAATGATTTATAAATAAAAAAATGTATTAAACTTATGTATTTAATTTTTTATTCTGGGGTGCACGCTAGTCCTTTTAAGTAAAATAAGGGTGCACATCCAAAAAATTTTGGAGCCCACTGATTTATATAACGTAACAGACTTTTGAACTTTTTCATTTTTGTGAAACAGGAAATATAGTCTAAGCATGAAAGGGTTAGAACCAAATAAACATACTTCCACTCTGTGATCGTGTGTTCAAGGTTCGGGACAGGGTAAGTGAATATACAAATAGCTGTAAAATATCTCATATAAGGAAAAAATCAAGTATATTTATGGGAATAATACTAACAACACAAGCAAAACTTTGCATGTGTGGAGTATAGCTAACAATCCTATGCATGTGACTGGTTTGTACAACTTATGAAATCACCCAAAAAGCTTTTATCCATGCATACTTTTGATTTTATTTTATTTTACTAATTTTTGACTGTTGAAGCATATGTGACTTATATTATTTTACTAATACCAATTTTCATTACTTGATGAAATTATTGAATTTGTGTGAAAGAGCATGTTGTTGATAAACTGAACTAAGCTTTCTCACTTTTCTCTCACTCTTGTGTTTCTAAGAGTATTTTAATTTTTTTGCAATTCTTTTCCAAGTGATGGAGGATAAGATGACTATAAGTGCACGATACTATAAAATATAGGGCTCTTCCCCTACAAGGCCACCCCAGAGTACTAACAGAAAATTTTTTATAATGCAGGTAAATTACATTCTCCAATCAGTTTCTGGGGATTACGGCAAGCTGTGTATCCAAAGGATAGCACAGCTTGTAACAACCAAAACAGCTATCTATAATTGATCTTAAATTCCATTTAGCAAAAGGACATGATACAGCATCATTTATGAATAAAATCAATAACAAGGTAAAACTCATGACAAAAGCCAAAGAAACTATGGCATCAGAATGCTACTCTAATTTTCAATTTTATTAATTTATTGGAGAAACAATGTTGCACCACTGGGAAAAACAGACAAATAAACGGGTTGAGTTAAAATTCGTATAATAAACAGGTTAGGAACAAAAAACAAAAGAAATAAACACAAAAGACGGAGGACATCCTTCTTCAGTTGTGCCTGTGACCATTATTATAAAATTACAGAATATCATGTGCGTGCCATGGTGGTCATGCATGGTGAAAATCGCATGCTACAGGTGCTTGTAACAATTAGCTGGTTGAAGTGGAGAGTTGCAGTTGTAGTTGTAATACTTGGGAATGCTCTGAGCACCAATGTTTGTCATCTAGGAGGATGGTTGCTTCAGTGATGGGGTTGATGCAACATCCTCTGTTCCGGTTAAAGGAACTGCTACAACACGAGACGTGGAGCAGTTCCAACAAGACATGGTGACGGTAGTTAATACGGAACACTAATCCACTCTGCAGTTGGGGGGAAATGTTGTCTTAACCCTCGAAATGAGGGACCGTAACTTTCTCCCTGGAAGTTGTAAACACTTTATTCCATGAGCCTGTAAGACCCTAAAAATTTGTTGCAACAGGTTCGGGTATTACAAGATAAATGCAGTCGACATGGGGTCAACATAGTCACGGAGAACCGCAGGGCCCCGCACAGTGATGACCCCACCTCGACTGCATTTATCTTGTAGTACCCGAACCTGTTGCAACAAATTTTTAGGGTCTTACAGGCTCATGGAATAAAGTGTTTACAACTTCCAGGGAGAAAGTTACGGTCCCTCGTTTCGAGGGTTAAGACAACATTTCCCCCCAACTGCAGAGTGGATTAGTGTTCCATATTTCCTGCCGTGATTGCACTGGCCGCTACGTTGGGGGAAACTGGCAGAAGACTCAGTAATTGGGTCGCTGAGCATGAGATAGCCATCTGTTCAGCAGACGTGGATCACTCAGCGATTGCTGAGCACTTCTGTTCTACCCAGCACAACACCGATCTTGCAACTACTGCCACCATGTCTTGTTGGAATAGTTCAACAACTTGTGTTATAGCAGTTCCTTTAACCGGAACAGAGGATGTCACATCATCTCCATCACTGAGGCGACCATCCTCCTAGCTGACAAACATTGGTACTCAGAGAATTCCTAAGTATTACAACTACAACCACAAGCCTCCACTTCAACCAGCTAATTGTTGCAAGCACCTGTAGCACACGATTTTCACCACACATGACCACCATGGCGCACACATGATATTCTGTATTTTTACAGTCACAGTCACAACTGAAGAAGGACGTCCTCCATCCAAAAGCTTTTGTGTTTATTACTTTGTTTTTTGTTCCTAACCTGTTTATTAAACGAATTTTAACTCAATCCATTTATTTATCTGTTCTACCAATGGCGCAACATTGTTTCTCTAAGCATGAATCTTGGGTATAGGTAGGCGTTTTTTTCACATAAAATTATAAATTAATATCCATTGGAAATTTAAGACTAACTAATAAACTGATGTGAATTAAAAATAAAATAATTTTGGATTCATCTGTGCTTGCTCTCTCCATTATCTGTCCCAGCTGATCAAGAGTTTAGGATATGTGCATTATGAAAATGGATTCATATCAAACCAAACACACATTAGTCACATTATCAAAAACTCTCAACCACAAATTCTTATTCAATTGGTTCACAGGAAAAAATAGAATGATCGCTGAGAACTATATTTGCAATGGTATGCACATTTTAGATACCCTGAATATCATTTTGCAATATTCTTTCTTGGGGTGTTAAGCAGAAACTGGTCTCAGGATTGCAAATGAAAAATCAAGTAACCAACTATGTCTTTTTTTAACCTACATCACAAGTTTTAGAATATGATATGGTGAACAGCACCATATACTCTTTTAGTCTTCGGGTTTCAACATCCCAATTTCTCTGGGCTGTAGATGGCAAAAAAATAAAATAATAATAATAAATAAATAAAAATTTCTCTTCTATTTTGAGGTGAATGATATTATTTTATGTTATCACATATCTTTTTAGAACATATATAACTTACAAAATTATTCAATACTTGTATCATGTACCACAACATTTCAAACTAAGATCCAGAAACTTTTCCCACTGTATGATCTACTTAAAAAAAAAAAAAGAAAAGAAAAAAATACACAGATTGACCTATCACAATACTTTGCAACTCTGTGTCTATTTTAAATAAAATGTTAGTCGTAGAATTATTATAGAAACATATTAGGATACAGATAGGTAAAAATTTGAAGTAAATTTATAACCTAAATAAGGAAAGTTAAGTTTAAGGAGATTTCTGGTGTTTATGTTGTTAGACACTGTCCAGCAAACTATATTAGAGTTTTATTTTCATGCACTACATTTAACCATTTTCCATTTAAACTATGAATGTTGATTTCCTAAGCTGGAAATCAGAAATCTATACAAGTAAATATTTATCATAAAAGTTCCATGTGGTAATTTTATTCCTAATAAACTACATTTAATAAATAATTTTTTAGTTAGAAAGTAATCTAAAAAACGTATTTTAAATGAAAATACTAAATAAAAACTTTCGAGACTGATTTCCCTATCCTCAATCTTAATTCCCAAATCATTCATTAGCTTCACTACCAATGAAAAATTTATCCAATGATTAGCAACTCATTGGCTAGAGGAAAACTTCCTACAATCCAGTTTATAATTCTTCTCCTTCTCAGTTTGAATTTATATATCCTCTTTCTGGTGTCATATTTAATATAATGAAAATTTCATCTTTCATTTTATTGCTCCTTCTTGGTTTCATAAACCTTAATTAGATCCCTTTTAAGGTACTTAGTTACCAAGTTCTGTAAACTCACATATTCAAAATCTCTCCTCATAATCTTTTATGTTGCCTCAATACCTAGATACAGTATTCAAAGTGCAGTCTCATAATTAACACATACAATGAAATTGAAACTTGCCTAACTATGAGTAATTGTTCAATAAATTATTAACAATCCACTGTGGGCCTCCTTGCCGCCTGTCTGAACTGCACAGAGAACTTCATGTCTATGTGGATCATCACCTCCAAATCAGTTTCTTACCCATTTTTAATTCAACTCTTCCCAGTATAAGTTACTTTGGGGTTATTATTTCCAAAGTACAAAACCTTGAATTTCGCAAACATAGTTTCCACATCTGGTCATCTCCAAAGTATATTTAAGTTGTTCTGAAGGAGCATTACTTGATACTCATCATCAACTACCTTCCCAATCTTCACATTATTTGCAAGTTTTGACCTCATACCCTGTATATTTTTTATCAATGTCATTTAAGAAAGTCAGAAACAGGGACTGTCCAAACAGATTCCATAGGGATCCCACTTCTAACTCTCTCTCATTTTGAAGGGTAACCATTAATTACAACCCTTTGCCTCCTGTTGTGTAGCCATCCAGTTACCGATCTAATGATCTTATCTGTGATCCCCCATATGTTCCAGCTTATATAGCTGTTGTTGTTGTTATTTGGTTTTTAGGAGCATTAGCAACTAAGGCTATATTGCTCCGGGAATATGCAGTAGTCATTCCCTGATCTTTCTGCATCCTCCATATTTGGTGGTGAGGGGCTCGAACCCTGGTCTAATTAAGAAGCGTGTGCTACGCACTGCTGCTCCTTCCCACCTGGCTATGGAGGTGCCGCTTATATAGCAATCTCTTGTGCAGAGATGAGTTAAATGCACTGCTAAAATACAAATAACAAATGTCAAGACAAACACAAAGGGTTTGTCTTGACATTTGTCACCCCTTGTGCGCGATACTGTCATCATCATAATAGTTCATGAAGTTATTCAAAGATTTCCCAATAGTCATACTGTGCTCCTTTGAGAAAAATATTTCTATCTACATATCTGTAAAACTCCTGTGTTGCATCCTTGTTACCTTCATGATTTTAAGTTGCCCATTTCATTCTTGAGCCACCTTTATGGATTGGTGATACAACTGTGCTTCTATAATCCAAGGAATTCACCCGACTAACAAAGCTCTCATGATTAACCTTAATGGTGTGATCCAGTCATTCATTCACTGCTTTGTTTAAAATAATTGGGATATATCCAATCTACTTCAGTATCTTTACTTGATTTCAGGCTCAAAAGTTTTTCTAGTAAACAATCCTCTGTAATTTCAATATGATTTTACAGTGCTTGAGTTGTTCAGTAACATAGTTTCTTCTCACTATGAAAGGACTTTCATCCTTAAACATAGATATTATGTGAAACACCCATTCAATTCATCAGCTGAGTCAGCAATGACTTTCCCATATCCAATACAAAAGAGACCAATCTGATTTGCTCTTTTCTTCTTTGTGTTTACATATCTGTAAAACCCTAAAGAGACCAATCTGATTTGCTCTTTTCTTCTTTGTGTTTACATATCTGTAAAACCCTGACCCTTTTCTTTTCTCTTTTAGCTAGTGATTTCGAATACTTGGTTCTAACTATTCCTGTGGTACTATCAAGTACTTTAGAGTTTCTCTTTTTTTTTTTTCTTTTTCTCCCATGCTATTAAACTAGCCACTTCCTTATTCTTCCTATTTGTCAAGTCAGATTTTTTTATTTTATTTATTTTTTTTCCAGTTGTGGATGGATTTTAAATTTCTGGTTTTAATTCAAGAGTAACTGTCAGTACATTGGAATTTGACATATTTAAATAATAACATGCCAAAATATTTATTCTTTTATCACTATTATTTGTTAAGTAGAGGAAGAGTCTTAATTGCATAATGAAACTGATCTTGCCTTGATTCAGGACAATAATTTTAGCAACTATATAAATGGAGAATGTCAGAGCAATGTCTACATTAGTGCGATATGTTTTTTATATGTTTTATTACTTATATAAGTATGAATTACTGAGTAAGAGAATTCATTTTTCTGTTCATTATATCTCATTCAGAGAACAAATTACTTTTGGCAACAAAATAATCCTAAACAATATCACACAGGCTTCTTTGTGCATTAATTTTAAACTCAGGAAACACTGACAAACACTTATGCTAATATCTGATGCACCTGTAACAAAATAGAGAAAGAAAGGCTTTCTTGAAAATGTATTGGAAAAATCACTTAAAACTGCTAATGAAATACTTTTAAGCAGCATGGCATTATGATATGGACTACAAGTTGAAGGATCAAATAACACTAATACCATGTTCATTTAAATGACTTCATGCTATAGTAACTGGTACAGAAAACATTTTTTCATTTTGTAGTCAACTCCGTCAATAGTCCTTCCTCAAGATAGGCAACCATATTCAAAACATATGCAAGTTTTCTGTGATAGTTATACCAAATAAAATTGCTAAAGTGGACAATAGTACTGGCAATATTTCATCCTTCAGCTCAATTATGAAATAAGTTTTCATTAAAACCTTAAGTTATTATCAGTTATCATCTATCAATATATCCTGAATGAAGAATAGTGCTGAACTTATGCAGAAAGAAAATGTATACGATTTTTTTTTTTTTTTTTTTTTTTTTGCTTTCCCTTATCTCTAATTAAAAGTAATATTAATTTTATAAGAAAAGAAAAGGGATTTACCCACATATTATATATGTTCTAAAAATTTACATAACATGAAAAAGTAGAAGAGATAATATTAGGAGCTATGCATTTTCTTTCATCATTATACATGCAGTCTTTTCTGTTTATAGTGGTGAAAAGAAGATCTACACATTGTAACAGAATTATGACACCATTTTGCCTTCACACACAGACAACTTAGATGACTACAGCCTACAATGATGAATTCCCTATATGAAATCACTTTCTTTAAAAATGCAGTTACAGTAAGTGGAACTGGTTAGGTCTCGGGCAAATGCCTCAAGCTTTGAAATCATCAAGCCGACGGGCTAGCCGGGTGGGTAAGGTGCCTGCCTGGCAACCCAAAGGTCGCGGGTTTGATTCCCGCCTCGGGCTTGGATAGTACTAGATAGTTTGCAGTACTTGGAAAGTACTGCAAAAAAAACCTTGGGAGGTGCATTATGGCCACAGAAGCCTATGCGCCAACTACCAAAAAAAAAAAAAAAAAAAAAAAAAAAAAAAAATGAAATCATCAGATTTTGTAGCTTGTGGCATTTGCTCAAGACCATTTGCCAATTCATAAGAGTTACCCCTATTTTCTTCCATAGGACTACTTCACTTCCAAACTCTCATTGTTTCCACAAAATCTGAAATTTGAAGTGATTAAAAATATACTCCACTTAAAACACCAAATAAAATTGCTAGAGTGAACAATAGTATTGGCAATATTTCATCCTTCAGCTCACACATGAAATAAGTTTTCATTAAAACCATAAGTTATTATCAGTTATCATCTCTCAATATACCCTGAATGAAGAATAGTGCTGAATTTATGCAGAAAGAAAATTTTTCCATTTTTTTTTTGCTTTCCCTTATCAGAGTTAAAATCATTTATAGAATTAAGAAAGGCAGTGATATCTAAGGAAATAAAAACTAGACATTCAAATAAGTTATAAGCACCATTAAGATTAAAACATTATTGTTATGGGGAATCCAGAAGCCTTACACCAAGTCACACTACAGTTGTAGCAGCTTCATTTCTTGTTAACAGTGGATTTAGATTACATCAAGAGGGGGTTGATGGATGTAATTACCCACCCATCTTCAACTTTGCAATGAAATGTGCTTGCATATGAACAATCACCTGTACAATGCAATATGCACCCATATGAACATGGGACAAGTTTTTTACAGTCCCCTTCCAAAGACTATAGTAAATAGGGGGATAAACAAAGCATGATAAGGCCTTTCCTCATGTCGGATTCGTGGACTTTTTCATACTTGCAGGTTAGTAAGTAACCTTGTAGTAATAAACAGCATGGGGGATAGTTCACAGTAATCAGTTTCCTACCTGTGATCATGACAATAAGTCAAAAGTTTTGTCCCTTTAGGAAGGAAAGTAATTTTATAAATTTTAATGTATTTATTATTGTACATCTGTATATCCGTGGAATTTTATCAACATTTTATTTATATAAACTTTGACACAATGCGGTTCAATTTCTCAAGTTTGTGAGGTGTGCCTTCAGTTATTGTCTCAGAGAGAGAGATCTAAGCATTCATGGGTTCAGGGAATTGAATACGTTTATCGATTTTATGTGTAATATATTTTTAATCATTTCAAATTTCAAATCATGTGGAAACAACGAGAGTTTGGAAGTGAAGCAATCCTATGGAAGAAAATAGAGGTAACTCTTATGAATTTTGACTAGATGAGACATAGGACATATTGAGCCATTTTTGCTCTTGATTTATAATAAGAAGTCATTGTACATATCAGGCATAGCTTCTTTCTTTCTGTATAGCTTTGAGCAAACTGGGTTTGCTACTTAGTACAACAATATCATATTGTGGAGTCACCTTACTATTTGCACTATTCTAAATAAAAAGCATTTCTCCAATGGAGAAGTATAGATGTATACTGCTATTTGTTTAAAGCATATGCCACTACCTGGACCATGGTTTTGACAATGATTGAGGTCTTCTCAGTAGGTAGTTAAGCAAGTACTGGAATCAGTCTCGATTAATTTTTCATATGATTATTAATTTTAAATACTAAACAGCAGATTATTTTTACCATCTCCTTTTTTTGCTATCAGTGGTCTCTATACGATTAAAAAAAAAGTAAAATAAAGAGTTGGAATAATAATAGCAAAAAAAAATTCTTATATACAATATATGTAAAAAACTTTTTCTTCTTTTTTTGCAAGCAACTTCTGAATTATATTTACATTAATATTTTTAAATGGCTAAACAGAATCCGAATAAGTTGAATATCTTTGTGACCTTAAATCTTTGCTTGAACAAAAAATATTAACTTATTTAAAATACATGATACTCATAAATTATTATATTAGACCGTATTATATACAAAGAAAATGTGAGTTAAAAAAACATCTAAATGACAAAAGTTCTGTTAAAATTATTTCATATTATTTTTTAATAAGTATTGCTAAGGCACACTTCATCATTATGAAGTTTTTGAGCTTTTAAAAAGGTACAAAAGTATGAAACTATTACTGTTTCCACAGTAAATGGATATAAGTGAAATATTTTTCCTATTTTAAAACACACAATGGTGACTAATCACAGTGATAATGAATGGGGTAGAGAAATGCAAACCCAATTTCTTTTTAAAAATATATATTGCTCTTATACCTGTTCTATATTGAATTACAGCATCTTTCAAAAGATATAAAAAGTCTCACTTGAAACCTTAAATATAAATCTTTCTAAACTTTATACTATGGCATTCTACTGCTGCACACTTAATATGAAGGGATGTTTCAGAAGATCAACTGCTTGAGGTCTGTCTCCTGGATTCCTAAAATATTGGATAAATACCTTAAAATTAGAGAATATATAAATAAAGAATGATATTAACAAGATGTTTTCAGAAGTTTAAAACAAGATGAAAAGAAAACAGATACATTTTGTGAGTAAGCTTTTGAAACTCAAGGTAATATTTTTCCTATTATGAAAAGTGGACTTATATGATAAAATGAAGGCTGGAGGACTGCAGATCATCTACACATTGAAAAAAGGTGGGATGGAGGGGTTGATTCCCTGAGCAATCAAAGGATGTTTCTGTCCATTGATGAAAAGAAAGTCAGTGGGTCATTCTCACAGATGCACTGAATTGCATTCCATCAAAGGGCAGAAACATTGCTCAGGTAACCGTCTCCACTCTCCATCCCAGAAGACAGCCCAGCTTACAATAATGCAGTAGTTAAACAGAGCAGTAACTTTGTACTAGGAGCTTTAAAATTATTAGATATAATAAAAAGCAATACTGTTTAAAGCTGGATACAGCTTTTTTTGTCTGTGTGTTTTTGTCATGTAAAATTTGGATTAAGTAGTGAAATTCCCTTACAACAGAGGACAAATTAATCAGTAGTTTGAGTTTCTGACCAGTCGTCAAAATGAATAAAGGAAGTCATTGAACTGTAAGAAGGCACCTGAAATTCTCATGGAAATAGAGAAGCTGTCTGCAACTTCAAGATGGGTCGTAAAACAAGTTCATTACAGCCAAGTTAAGCTAGTTTTAATTCTATGTTTGTGATGCCTAAGTGAAGTTTACTGTTAATTTTTGAAATAGGGACCTTTAGCTTAGCAAGCTAACTTTAAGAAGAAACCTTCCATTTTGCCTTAATACTGTTGAAAGGGAACAATGCATAATATGTTAACATGAAACAATGGTTTTAACACTTTTGCTGCATGCTTTTCCGATGACCTTATTGACCCAGGATTGAAAATTATGGGTAGAGACATTTTTTAGCTTTCTTCTTTGATTCAGTCAGCCACTGGCAAAGGTTGTTTGACAAAAAATACTATTTTTCTTCTGTCAAATCAGAAGCAAATCATTAGGCAGTTTTCTCTTCCATCAGGTCAAAATCCTTGTGATGCAGTTAAAGTATTTATTTTTCTTGGGGAAAATAAAACATGTTGTCTTTCAGCAAACAGCAGTAGATTCACCAGGTTCTGATGAATTTGAAAGAATCTGAAATTTTTTGTTGCACAAAAACACTATAGAAAAACTCTGAACTAAAGATTATAATATACACTGAGTGATCACTGAATTATGATCACCCCTATGAAAACTGAATGCAACCTGTTGACCACGTGAGTGCGGAGTTAGTCGTTAGATAAGTTGTCAGTGGTTCAGTAGGTAGTAAAATTCCGAGCGTGATGGGTAAAAGGAAGGATTTATCGGATTTTGATAAAGGACAGATTGTAGGTGCTTGACGAGCTGGTGCCTCAATTTTCCAAACGGCTGAACTGGTGGGGTGTTCGAGAGCTGCCGTAGTTAAAGTGTACCGGGACTGGCATCAAAATGGTCAAACAATGACCTGATGGCAAAACTGCAAAGGTCAGCGAAAGGTCGATGTTAGAGGTGAGTGCCGGGTCTGATGACTCGTACAGGCGAACAGGTGCAGAGTTGACTACCCAATGCACTGTTGAAGAGTTGACTATCCAATACAACATGGGCCAACCCGGAACAATATCTGGCATAACCATGCGTCGCATGCTTGCACATATGGGCTATACTAGCAGACGATCCCTACGGCATCCTCCCCTAACCAAGGAGGTTCATCACTGTAAAAGACTTGCCTGGTGCAAAGAGCATGCAAGTTGGAGGTTAGAAGACTGGAAAGACTTGCCTGGTGCAAAGAGCATGCAAGTTGGAGGTTAGAAGACTGGAAAGAGGTGTGCTGGTCGGATGAGTCATGTTATTTACTCCACACCATGGATGATTGAGTACGGATTTGGCATCAACAACATGAGGCTCTTGTTCCATCATGCATGGTATCAAAAGTGCAGGCCGGCGGAGGCAGTTGTATGGTGTGGGGCATGTTTCACTGGCAGGAACTTGGACCCCTGGTGCATTTGGAACAAATATCACTGGTCTCCGCTATCGTCAACTGCTTGCACCCTGCTATGTTACACTTTTTCCTGAATGGCGATGGTGTCTTCCAAGATGACAATGTGCTGAGCCATCGGCACTTGCTGTGCAGGAATGGTTTGAGGAACACAGTTCCGACTTCTCGCATATTGATTGGCCTCCGAACTCATATCAACCCCATAGAGCACTTGTGGGACACTATGGAAAGGCATATCAGGCATCTGGATACACCAATCACCTCCATACCTGCATTGCTGGTCAACGTCTTGTTGACCCAATGCCACGTCCGATAGTTGCTGTACTGAGGGCAAAAGGAGGACCTACAAAGTGTTAGGTAGGTGGTCATAATTCAGTGGTCACTCAGTGCATGACAGCTATCTAGATGATTTAGCAACCATTGCTTCTGTACCATGTTAGATACTGTTAAATATGCCTTCAAGCTTTCAAATTGATCAAACAGGAGATGTTATGTTGAACCATTTGTTGTTTTATTTCAATTAACAGAGAGAGAGAGAGAGAATCTTTATTGCAACCTGAAATTAAGATGGCCACAGTACTCTTAATGTTGCAATCTACCCATCACAGCATGCAGGCCAGAGGTTAACAAATAGAAAAATTTAAAGTTAAATAACAAACAGTGAGAGAGAGAGAGAGAGAGAGAGAGAGAGAGAGAGAGAGAGAGAGAGAGAGAGAGAGAGAGAGAGAGAGAGAGAGACAGCTCTCCACACCTCCAGTCTGTATATCACATAACAGTTAGTTCTTTTTGGGAAGCATCATCATAATACAAGAGTCAAAACCAGATATATTTGCAAGCCTGACAAAAAAATAAAAATGACATAAATATGCTTATTAAAAGTCCAACTGTTGTCATTGCAAGGATAAGACTTCCTTTCTGTAGCTTTTGTTGCAAGAAAATCTGTGAAGGTCAGCATCAAGTTTATAACCTGAGCAGCATCTGAGAAGGGAGAAAATGATCCGTCAGGAAAAGTTTTGTATTCTGGGGGGGATCAGTCTTGGAGAAGTTCGCAAGGCTGAGAGAGGAATTCTCCAGCAGCATGAATCCCATATGGATGGTTCAGAAATAAGTCCCACAACCATTTTCACCAATGACCAGCCTCCAGGAATTAATAAGCTCAGAGAGACAAGGAAATCCCCATTGCATTTGCTAATGCTGTCATTCTGTTTTGCAGCGAAAGATTGGACTTCCAATTGGCCAAGTTCAGTAGCCAATATTCAGATGCAATAAGAGGCTTTTTGGTTGTTAGAGTAGCCGAAGCCCATACTTCTGACAAGTATAATAGTGGTGGGTAGACAATCATTATGAGGTATGTCTTAATGATTCCAGGATCTTTAATATGCAGCAGATTTTGTTTTGTTGTCCAGACTCAAGGTTCGTGAGGTGAGTTTATCCAGCTGGGTATTAAAACAGAATTTAGGGTTGGATGTTACACCTGTCAGAATGAGTAGATACAACAGGGATTTGGGTGTTACCAAAAGGCAGAGCGATTACTGTGGTCTTCAGAGAGGATATCATCGCCTTGGTCCTCTCTGGATTGATTGTCAGGCCAAAGTGTTGAAGAAAGAATGCAATTTTCATTAGACTATTATTAATGTGGTTAGTGGTCAGGTTGGGACTGGGCCCAACTGGGGTAAGAGTCTTAAGGAAATGATCGGCGTAGGAAATGATTTGTTGGTTATTTTGTATAATGGTGCTATAACTGCCATGAATAACAATCCAGAGAGAGAGAATGCCACCCTGGAGGACTCTAGCAATAACAGTCCTCCAGTAGCATCTTCCTTCTATGTTGAGTCGAAACAACCTCTTTCCAAGGAGAGCAGAAAGCACAGAATATTGTTCGTTCATCTCTGAAGTAGTAAGAATACAGTCTTTTTTGGAATACACTGGTGGTAATTTGAATTACTTAACTGTCCTTTGGAACCTGGTAAAAAGGGAAACTATTTACCTTAGACTTTGACCAAACTCTAATAATGATATATATTCAACGAGTTTAGAGATGTTTCATCTCCAAACTTCTGTCATTGAATATTCCTCAAATTCTTATTCAAAATCGAAATAGCAATTTTGATGCCAATATGACTTTAAATGAATAAAAATAATTTAAGAGAATTACAAGCAGCAAAAAAGTATGTGAGGAGAAAGTCTGTAAAGAGAGGAAACACAGAATGCCACAGTAGACCCAATAAGTTAAAAAGGCAATTAGAGAAAAAATAAGAAATTTTTGGTACATAAATCCTTATTGGAATATAAAGAAAAGTGAAAGAGGAAAAAGATATGTATGACAGATACTAAAGACATATCTTTGTATAATTTTGGAAAAGCTACTAAAACACTGACTCAAATCGATAAAATGCCTTTATTAAACAAAAATACACATACTGACTGTATAAACTGTATATTAAAATAAAATTGAAATGAAATAAGATGGTATATAACAAGAATAAAATGCAATAAAATATAAAATTAAAAGCACTAAAAAGATGTTTAAAATTACTACAACAGGAGCTTTCGGCAGCAGCGGTCACCTTCATCAGCAATAATGGTTGCAGTTTATCCGACAATCTATATATGTACACATATATGCCCCAGCAGGTCCACGACACGAATTATGGCACCTGCGCATGGTCCACTTCTCATGCATTGGAACCGGAAATGGAATGAACCACTCTAAACCGTTAGTCTCTCCTTAGGATAAGGGTTTCAAAGAGAGGATGAATGCGACAGCCCCATTAAGACTATAGCATCCAGACAAACATATCCTTAAACTCTCTAGTCATTTCCGGTTCCAAAAGCCATGCGTTCTATCCACGATCATGGCTTCTTTAGCTATAATACCATGGCCAGTTTCCCGGGCACGTTCAGCTACGGCTGAACCCACATAATTGGCTGTCTTGAGGGCTCTATCCTGTTCCCCCAGGTGAACACGCAGCTTACGTTTTGTTTCCCCCACATAATACTCCCCACAATTCGGACACTCAATTTCATATACAACCCCACTATTGCCATTACCCGCAACAGGATCTTTAATTGCAGACACTACTGTGTGCAGTCTCCAACCCAGCAGCTGCATACAGCATATCTTACATGAATGCAAAATACGGGAAATGGGTTCTGAAATGGCTGGATAGCAGGGAATGTATGTGGCAATAGGTGTAAAAGCATCCCTGCAACTGTTACTCATATCTCTTAAACACCCCTGAATGCTTTGGGGGTAACCGCATGTTACTAGGTGAGCCGTAACTCGTTTAGTCTCGTCACTCCTCTCCTCAGATGAAGAGCAGTTGGACCCCACCATTCCCATTAAGGCCTTAACCACACTATTTTTGTGGCAACCGGCCTGAGTAGTTTTAAAATGTGTATTGGCCACGATACATAGGTTTCTATAAACCTTAGGTTTCAAGTGTTGGCCTTCTTGGCACACACACACTTGGGAACGGAAGGGCTTCCTCCTGCTCAACCTCCAAGGTAAACTGAATATAGGGTGAACTGTTATTCAACCAATTAAGTACTTCTGTTTTGTATCCCCTTTGTATTACCGTGAACGTGTCATCAACATACCTCTTCCATGCCCGTAATGGGGATGGACTAGAGCTCTCCAACATCCTGTCTTCAACTCTTCCATGGCTAAATTGGCTATAACTGTACTAATAGGTGAACCCATGGCCACTCCGTGGACCTGCTGGTGCATAACAATTTGAAACAACATGGTGGTAGTAGATAAGCATAAACTAACACCTTCACAAATGTCTTCACCACTTAGGGCTGTCCTATCCTTCAAAGTACCATCCCTACTCAAAGCCTTCCACACACAATCCAAGCCATGTTCAACGGGTATACATGTGAACAAAGAAACACTGAAAGATGCATATTGCAGCTAAAGAAGCCATGATCGTGGATAGAGTGCATGGCTTTTGGAACTGGAAATGGCTAGAGAGTTTAAGGATATGTTCGTCTGGATGCTATAGTCTTAATGGGGCTGTTGCATTCATCCACTCTTTGAAACTCTTATCCTAAGGAGAGATGAACGGTTTAGAGTGGTTTGTTCCATTTCCGGTTCCAACACACGAGAAGTGGATTGTGTGCAGGTGCCATAGTTCGTGTCACGAACCTGCTGGGGCATATACGTGTACATATATAGATTGTTGGATAACCTGCAATCATTATTGCTGATGAAGGCGTACCTTTGTTTAATAAAGGCATTTTATCAATTTGAGTTAGTGTTTTAGTAGCATCATAGATGAATCATAGAGTTCCTGACTCCAGAGGCCTCTTCAATGAATTTTGGAAATGATATAGAAAATAAGTATCAGAAAGGTTGGAAAATGTTTTGCAATCAGATTAAAAATCTCAGAGCAGAAGGATAAACTATAACCAATGTAATCAAAATAGAAGAGAAGGATATTTTAAAAGCATGGAGTAAATATTTTTAAAATTTGCTAAACAAAGGAATGAAATGGAGAAAAATTTCACTATCTCTATTATCAAAGTAGAAAAAATAATAGAAAATATCAAGTGCGGAAAGGTTTAGATGAAACTATACGCGAAATGCTGAAAGCTGGGAGAAAAGATAGCATCATGGTGGTTACAGCACATTATCCAGAGATTGCTTTCCATACAAGTTCCAAAAGATTGGACCAAGGCATCAATCATACCAATATACAAAAATGGAAATAAAGCTGAACATGAAAATTACAAGACTTTCACTCAATATACTGGGTGGTTATAAAATAAGTTTCTCTATTCAGGAGACGCTAGTGTCAAAACAGTTAGAGCTGTGAAAATCGGTGGGTATGTCATTTAGAGTATGGGGAAGCAATTTGTAGAAGAAAAAAAAATTAGTTCAAATTTCTGCCACCAGGGAAAGACGGTGCTGCAAATATGTAAAAGTTTTCATTTACTTCAAGACATGCTGCTTACGCAAATGACATCCTGTTAGATAAAAGCAGAAAAGCCAATGCCACCGTCAATAACCGTTACGGCTCTTACAAAAAAGGAATTGCTCTTTTAGTAAAACTGTTCTACCAGAATAATGCAGCACTATGTGAATATCCAAAACTTAGAGGTTTGCATAAAGGACCTTTGACATCAGTGGGGCTTCAAAAACTAATAAAGAAATTTGAAGCGACCGGGGGCTAGGTGTAATTCCAGGCAGGGGATGACCATGTATTGGAAAGGAGGTAGTGAATAAAGTGGCAGTTGCAATGGTCAGAATGCGAAACACTAGCAGTCAGTAGTACCAGAGGTGTATCAAGAGATTTGAACCTTTCTTGGTCTACTGTATGTAAAGTGCTTCAAATAATTTTACGTTGGTTCCCGCACAAGATTCACATAGTCCAAGAACTAAAGTCTTATGATCAGCAACAACGAATAGACTTTGCTTTACGATTTTTGGCTCGTATGGAACTTGACGATACATGGGCTTGAATGATCTTGTGGTCTGATGAGGCATATTTCACTCTTCATGGGGCTGTAAATGCACAAAACTGCCGAACATGGGGAACTTCTCGTTTATCTGCTGTGCATGAAAGACCACTACAAAGTCCATATGTTACAGTATAGTGTGGATTCACAGCAGAGTTTATAATTGAACCAATTTTCTTTGAAGAGTCTACACCCCATGGTCCCATAAGGTGTACAGTAACTAGCACACAGTACCGCACTCTTTTAAGAGATCACATTATTCTCACTTTGCAAGAAAGGCAATGCTTGGAGACTGTAGTGTTCATGCAAGATGGTGCCCCTCCCCATGTTGGTCGACAAGTGAAGGAACTGCTCCGTTCAACATTCGGAAATGATCGCATCATTTCTAGAGACTTTCCACAGTTCTAGCCAACCCGATCATTAAAATTACAGATCTCAATCCCTGTAATTTCTGGCTATGGGGATACCTCAAAGACAGAGTTTATCGTGGTGGCATACAGACGCTTGTCAATTTGAAAGCAAGCATTAAACAGCATGTAGCCAACATCCCCAATGAGATGCTATGTGAAACTGTATCGCACGCAGTCCTCCGTTTTCAGAATGTTATCTCAAGTGAAGGAAAGCACATAGAACAATATCTGTAGATTTCTAAGTTTTGATATTAAAATCTAATCCTAAGTTAAGTATTTCCATCTCATATTTACAGTGCCAATTTCTCCCCTCATTGTGGAAATTTGAACTAATTTTTTTTCCTTCTACAAATCGCTTCCCCATACCCTAAATGACATACCCACCGAGCTATCTCTAACCTTTTTGACACTAGGGTCTCCTGAATAGGGAAACTTATTTTATAACCACCCGGTACTTCTGAACTTATATACCACTGAGCGCAAATAAAATCTATCCACATATCATAGGGAAGAGGGTTAGTAACATTACTGAATATAACTCTGGAGAAGAATAGCCAAGTTTTTAGGTCAAACAGGAATATCAAGATCAATTATTCACACTAAAGCAAATTATAAGAGAATCATGGGAACATTACACAAGCCCATATTTAGGATTTTTTGGTCTTAAAAAGCAAAGAATAGAAAGCAAAGATCAATTATTCACACTAAAGCAAATTATAAGAGAATCATGGGAACATTACACAAGCCCATATTTAGAATTTGTTGGTCTTAAAAAGCAAAGAATAAATCAATGACAAAATCATATCATAAATGAAGAAATAAAAAAAAAAATCTTGGGGTGACAAATATCCAATCAAAGAGGAGTTTGAATGTTTCTGCTACATTTAATATTGTTATATGGAGAAGTGGTACCTACAATTCAGCTAGAAATACCAATCATGCCAAACAGGTAAAATTATTTACATTAATTTCTATTTATAAATCTTCCCCGCTTAATGCTGATATTTATATATATATATATATATATTTATATATATATATATATATATATATATATATATATATATATATATATTTCCTAAGACAATAGCAAACTTTAATTTGCCACTGGCTTAGGCATTATCATCATCCAAATCTCTTATACTAGGTGGGTGTACCTGTCACTGCCGTAGCACAAATCAGTCCTTCTAGGCAATCAGCCTTCTGTTCCCTGTTTTCTTCTGGGCTAGCCTATTTCCTGTTGGATCTTTAGCCAGTCTAGTCAGAACAACCTTCCTCTCTTCTAATTTCTGAGTTATACTATTCATCCTCTTCGTCTTCCTCTAGGACTAATATCTCTTTAGCTGACTCTCTTTCCACAACCTCTAAACATGCCTATATCACCTTAAGGTTTCTTTCACTCCTCTTTGATTGGATATTTGTCACCCCAAGATTTTTTTTTGTGGCAGGTACACCCACCTAGTATAAGAGATTTGGATGATGATAATGCCTAAGCCAGTGGCAAATTAAAGTTTGCTATTGTCTTAGGAAATATATATATATATATATACATATACACACATATATACACACACATATATACATATAAATATCAGCATTAAGCGGGGAAGATTTATAAATAGAAATTAATGTAAATAATTTTACCTGGTTGGCATGATTGGTATTTCTAGCTGAATTGTAGGTACCACTTCTCCATATAACAATATTAAATGTAGCAGAAACATTCAAACCTTTAACCTTTCACCACTTGCACCCTCAATTTAACAAAGGGTGCTTTGTGTGGCATCCCTTTTTGTTTTAAATTTAAAAAATTACTTTTTAACTTTTTTACTGAAATAAATGAGAGAAACCAATGAGAGAAACCAATAATATTGGTTTCTCTCATTTATTTTCCAATAATATATAACCAATAATAATATTGTTATCATATTTTTCAGAATTTTCAAGGTCACTCATATCCTGGATTGAAATACAAATGGTAGAATGGCATCTGGCAGATGCAACACAAATATCTGTATTTTTGTCAGTTATTCAAGTTTAGCCAGTGAAACCAAAGCTCTACAACATGATCAGAAACCTATCACTAGCATCTCACAGACACCATGTGGGAATGGGAGTTGCCTAGAAGAAAGTTAATCACTTTTGCTCACCCAGTGTCTGTTAATGCCAAATAAAAATTTAATGTCTTGTAATTCACAGTATATCAATATGAAAATGAAAAATACTGTATAATCAGTTAGGGAATATTGGTGGGAAAAGGAATATAGGAGGATTTGATTTCATTTACAAATAAAAAAAAAAATAGCAGAAATAATTTTAAAAAGTGGCATCTGTCAGATGCCACTTTTTTAGTGGCATCTAAATAAATTATAGTATATGATCCAAAAAACACAAGAAAACTTACCTTAAAATTACAGAACTTCATATGTATACTGTATTTACAATAACAGCTTGTGATACTGTTAATTTTCATATTATTGAGTGTTCTCCTCTCTCCTGAGTAGTCTTTTTATAATGTCCAATTTAGTTTCAAATGATAAGTTTTCCCAATAGCTTTTCACCTACTTCATGTCATTAACATCAGCTGACACTCAATCGAACTCTTTGAAGCATTTTTAAAAAAGAAGAAGTTTAAACAACCTATACAGTAAACTAAAATCAATTGCTTGGACAAAATATGCATAAACAATACAAACCAGAAATGACTGAAAATCAAACCTAAATAGAAAACAGCATTGCTGAGTGGTGCAGTTAGGAAACAATAGTTCCAAAAGAAAAGTTTTATAAACAACACTTCAATAAACTTCAGTTAGCGGGTGTGCTCCCTTTCCCATAATATTGTCAGGAGAGAGGATGCATAATAAAGTGTATATTTTTGTAATATGCAAGAAATGGTGAACAAGGTCCACAGAATTTTCAGGAATGGACACAAGAAACTTGTGCCAGTACAAACAACTACCAAAAATTAACACTGGTATGTAAATTACTCGTGGGCATGAAAAATAACTTTTGGAACAATAAACAAGCAAATTTCAAAGTTTGTCCTTGTCATAAATTAGAAATGCTTTGCAGAATTTCAGCCATTTTTCTTATTAAATACAGTACAAGTTAAGAGTAGTATTAAATACAGTACAAGTTAAGAGTAGTATTAAATACAGTACAAGTTAAGAGTAAGAGTCAATGAACACACCTTTGAAGGTATGCAATGTGAATTACACTTGATTGGAAAATCAGATTGAAGAGCATTACAAGGTTTTTTTTCCTGACTGGGCCTCGCAAACACCCACATGCCTGCTAATGAATAACTCCTCCCAAAGCATTTGGAATGAAAGCACTATTCTAGGGAAACAGAGAGAAATGCTGAGGAGTGTATCAAAATATAGAGACCACTATAGCAAGTGCAGAGTGAATCAATCATGCTATAGGGAGGGACAACTGTATATTATAGATGTATATAATATGATAAAATTAATTAGCTGATCACTGAATAAACTGCCAGAACTAATAAAAATGTTTTTGTGGTTGTGCCAGAGTTTATTCTCCAGTATAACCATCAGGTCAGAGGAGTTTATACTAAATTATGAATACAATCATTAATTATATTTAGCAGTCATGTGGGCTCAAACTACTGTCTACTCAAAGGGTGTGTACGACTACACACTTGTTGACTACTTGACTACACCAGGAAGGAAGAATAAGGAGTAATAAAATATAATACAATAGAAGTATAAAGAATTTGAAGGCCTAAGTGGATTGCATGTAAAAAAATAAATAAATTAAATAAATTAACAATATTAAGAAGTACAGTTCATTCATTATTTTACTAGAATTTTAAAATTTTAGAAGTACTAGATATTACTGAATAAACATTAATAAAAATTAATAAAGAATTACCATAATAAATATGTAACGTATTGGTCCTGTTGCAAGTGGTGTTAAGAAAAAAGGTATATAAGAATAAGAAAATATTTTAAACCATGAAAGTAAATACAAGGGAGAACAAAGAATTAGAACCAAAAGTGATTATAAAAGTATAGGGAAGTAGTAATATATATAATATTTAATTTAATTTGTCATGATATTTTGCTATGAATGGCAGATAGTTAAACCTTGTTGCATGTAATTTATGGACAAAGGTACTACTAAAGCAATTAAACCTCACGAGTTGTAATATATATATATATATATATATATATATATATATATATATATATATTACAGTAAGTATAGTTGAGTAAGTATATGTCTGTGTTTAAATTTATGGAGTATACAAAAAATCTTACATATTTATCACATAGTACGTTGTTGTATCACTCAATTTTAGTAACTTTTTCAAGGGTCAACCAAAACCAAGAGGAAAGACAACCAATGTACAGGTCCTCTGCTCCACTATTGAGAAACATGTTTCTGAACAATCCATAAATTGTTCAAAAACAGAACAATAATCATCCTCTGAGATGTGCTGATAACGCATCAGCATGATAAGCACATCTTAGAGGAAAATTATGCTCTATGATAAATGAAGCAAATAAGCATCTCAGACAATGACACTATCATCTTCACTTTGAAATGATATATCTATTTTCACATTTATTTCTATGTGCTACACATTGTTCTTATGTCTAATTATCTATAAATGTCTTTTTACATCACATTTTCTGTCATTCAAAAATAAAAATCATTAACATACAGTATACACAAAGCAAACATGGCCCCATCTCCAGATTTTATAACATGGAAAATCTTGGATATATGTTTTCTTCAACATTGCATTGTATTTCTTTGGAATCTTACTGAAGGTGTTGTTAAATTGTTAAATTGAATTTAACTTGCCACATACAAAGAAAACACAGTTTAATGTTACAGAATACAGTAAACCCCCGCTATTCGCGGGGGTTATGTTCCTGAAAAATGCCGCGAATACCGAAAACGTGAATACTGAGTTATGGCTCCCATAGTAATAAAGGGGTTTCATTCCAAAGCATGAAATATATAACAACTAGTCTAAAATTTTTTCTATGTATGTATTATACGTACCTTCATAATATGACTATGTACATAGACAGTTCATAGCGAAATGCAAGCATATGGCATCGAAATGAAAATAAGAAACAATTTAATACTAAATGTAATATTTATTAGAAATTTCAAAATCTTTCAAGCCAGCACCTTTGCTAGCTAAAAAAAACTTATCCCACCAGTGCCATCACCAGTTTCGCTAGTGTTGATAAAGGAGTTTTGCCTTTTCACGAATGATGAGTGAACGTAACAGAATTTTATTTTGAGTTCGGTCTTCTATCCACAGATTTAAAGCCTTTTCCATTTTTTCTAATTTAACATCACGAGTTACAGAGCAAATTTTTGAAGCAATTAGCGTGTTTTCAAGGAAACACTATGGGGGATTTTTTCTTCCGATTTCTTGATTGATCGTACCGTTGACTCATTGATTTTATAATGTTTTGCCACTGAGGAGACACTTTCACCATTAGAAATTTTGTCTAATAACTCAATTTTATTCGCTAATGTCATCACCTTCTTTGATCTTTTTCACATTTCCCTCGTTATTTGTAGCCATATTTTTGTACAGGTTAGAAAAAAACTTGTCCACAATAAAGTCACTTTCTTCCGTTAATACACTCGAAAAAGTCTGTTTTACACTGCAAAACGGCAGATTTATCACTTTTGTAAGCATATCAATTTACAAAAAGACAAATTTATTCAATTTATAAGCATATAAATTAAAAGCAAACGATGAAACCTTCCATGAGAAGCGCATAACACATACTGAACAAGGATTAGCGAGAAACATCCATGCTCACAATTTTGTTTTTGTCACCCCTCTCCCCCCCAGCCACTGAGCGCTATTTTGACCGGGAAAGATAATTTTAGCCACGCCCATGTTTTTTTATGGCAGAAAATGTTCATGGCACTTTAAAATTCACATTTTTTTAGGTTTCATTTTATTTTAAATCAGCGACCACGAATACGCGAAAGTGCGAATACAGATACCGCGAATAGCAGGGGTTTACTGTATCTAGCATTTTCTTTTGTATGTTCCACATATTTTATGCAACACAGATTAGCATTATCTGGCTGATGATTAATTAACTAGAACCAAAGAACAAAATTTCATGACAAAGCCATAGTTCTACTTTTTTTTTTATTTTTTATGAAAAATGTAAAAAACTATATTAAGATAAGGAGCAAGAGAATGGGTAAAAAAAAAAAAATCCATTGTAAATCCCTATAGTTTTGTGCTTCTTTTAATCATAGAAAATGGAAAAATTTAATTAATTTAAGAAAAAAAAAAATCAAACACACCTGAAATATAGAACAAGCATTACTTAACTCATTTTTCTCTTCTTTTAAATAAATAATGATGGGTCCTAAAAAAAAAAAAAAATCACAGGACTGTTTTTGTGACAGTTTATCATAAATGAAATTCTAAGCAGGCAATCCAGAACATGAAAGACTGACTTCCTGTGAAAGAGGCTGAATGCCACAGACAACCAATAATATTAATATTTTAAGATTTTAAAATTAATACTTTAAATAATAATGCTATTAAAAATTGCAAAACAAAATCGAAATTAAATCAATTTTTATGTCAGTCCTCCTTACCTTCTCATGCAACAGTTCACAAAGTCCTTAGAAATATCACTCAGTCTTGAAGGCAGTTTTGGTTCACTTGTTCCTTGGCCAATTGCATAAGCAGCAGCAAGTGGTTGTAGTTCATTCCTTGGAGGGAGAGGGGGGAAAAAGACATACAGATTACATATACACAATCATCTACTAGATCGGGGATGGCCAATTAGTCAGTCAAGAAGCAAGTCAACCTTTATAATTTATTTGCAAAATATTTTCTTAAAAGTGAAAGTGTAGGAATTACAATAAAATATGTTAATCTGAAGTCCAATATTTCAAAAATCTGCATATTTCAAATTCTTAAAATATTTGAAAACTGAAAATAATAATTTCATGCAAAACAATCAACCATTTTTGCTCAATATAATTCATAAAAGCAACCAATAAATTTTTTTTTTGAAAAGAAAGGGACCAAATTTTTGAAATTGCCAGAATAGTCAGATGTATCATGCAAGCTTGTGACTAAGATATCCTGCAAATGCCAGAATGTTCACTACTTTGTTTGTTTAATGTATCTATTAAATCTAAATACTGGGCACGTTCGACCAATAATCATCTAGATGACTGTCTGAAAACCTGATTATTTGAAAACATCAGATTACATATACACAATCAGCAGGTGATTTAAATTGTTAGATTTCCCACTAATTTTGATAAATGAAAAATTTTCTTCTTCATTACCTTTCTATCAAATTTGAAAGTACATTTTATTAAAATATAAATTTTTAAGCAAAAAAAATTTATCTTTTTTTTGGATGCAGCCCAAAATGTTTGAAGGGGTTCAATCACTCCACAAGTTAAAAATAAAATTTAGCTCTCAAACTCAAAGGTTATCATCCCTATACTAGATTATAATAATTTACATAAAAATTTATCAAATTACTTCTATTCATAAGTTTGCATTAAAAAACACAGTAAACCATGTTTCATCATGAGAAAGTAACAGGATCAACTACATCTGGCTTGTTATCATGACATAGTTTGGGGTTTTTGTGACAGTGGTTTACAATTCTTTTTATCTTTGTTTCAGGTTAAATATTACTGAATTTTAATTATTAGGAATACCTGGAATTTTCCAGAAAGAATAAAAATTTGGGAGCTCCAAAGAAATACATCTAACTATTGGATAATAATACAACTCACTAAGCTCTGTGTAGAAGATAATGCATGAAGAAAAATGTACTATAATCAGTTAGTCAAACACTAACTACACTGAAATCACTACACAGTAAGTACAGAAGTGCAATAAAGCCTAAAAAAAAATAATATGAGGCCTGTCAGCAGACAAATGTTAGTTGGACAGGTGTCTGATTACCCAATTAGATTATGCTCCTGATTTCTGTTACAAAAGCACAAATTAAATATTACATTAAAATATAGAATATTAAAAACAAATAATAAATGTAACAACACCCTTCCCAAATTTAGACATTCGAACAGAGTCTGTATGGAACATGCTGATTAGACAATATAATCTGGGTAAGCAGCTGTTGTGAAAGGCATGGTGGTGAAATGCATGGTGGAGGGTTGTTTGGCTGGTAAGAATTTTCCTTATTAATATTCACACATTTGCATCTATATCAATTTGAAAAAAAAACTTAAAGGCAAAAATAAATTATGACTATTACAATATTAAAGAGAATTCAATGGAAGAATTCTTAAAAAGGGTAATTGTAAATGTATATGAAAGTAAAGCTTATAATTAAATTTATTTAGCATCTGGTGAGTGCTATTCTTGATGCAGAAATCACATATACATTTTTGTTAAGCAGTTGAATGAATTAAGCAAGAAATAAGTTTTTAAAAGCAAGCTACTGATATAAATAGAATTCTGAATGCTTGGAAGTTTCATACTTTTAATAAAATATTATTTAAGTCCGTGCTGATTTGATCAGCTGAACTGCTGTAAACAAGGTAAGGCAAGTCTTGTATTTTAAGCACTGTTTCAGATGATGGACTATTCACACCTCTTCTCTATAATCTATTCACTGTGGTAAATGGATTTAAATCTATCAATCTTTTTGCTACTAACCACAAGAAGTGTGGATACATTTTCTTTTATTCAATTCTTCCATGGAATTTAATGGATTTACACATTTATGAAACTAGCAAAGTTTAAATATCAGAATAACATAAAGTTCTGAAATTCTTAATGATTTTTAGATTTAATCTGTAATGATGGCCCACAAAATACATTGACTTTAACAATCTTTGTATGAATGAATGAACTACCTTTTTATAAATATTCAATTATATATACATTCTAAATGCATGGAGTGTGAAACCAAAAGTTCCAGGAATGGCTCAACAACAAAGGGTAAGTTTATTTTAGTCACAGATCAGTTTTGTCCCCCTTAAGAGGTAATACAAAAAATCATGTTCAATGCCACCTCTGATTCTGTACAGATCTCACAAACATCATCAAATCTTTATCTCTAGACCTGCAATTTCATTTTGAGGAACAAAGTTATTGGAGATCAGAAGAGTGTAGTGAGTGGGAATATGAGAAAGCACTGGCTAAGAGAGCAAAGAATGGGGACAAGGAATTTTTCATGTATGTGAATACAAAGAAGGAAAAAACAAATCAGATAGGATCCTTGTGTACAGAGTATGGGAAAGTCTTAGATAACCCAGCTGATGAATTGAATCCATCAGCTGGGTACTTTGTGTCAATCAGGTACTTTGCATCGATCTTTACTCATGATAGACCCTTCATGCTAAAGAAAGGCTGTGCAAGTGAGTTTGAGCCATATGAAATTAGTGATTTTGAAATTACTCATGACTGTTTATTAGAAAAACTTTTGAGCATAAAGGCAAGTAAGGCTCACTGAGTTGTTGGCATATACCCCGTAATTTTGAGGGAGATGTCCAGAGAGTGTATTAAAGCAATGAAGTTAAATATGAGAACATCTTTGAGCTAGGGAAAGGTTCCTTTGGATTGGAAAAGTGCCAAGGTATCACCAATATATATAGGTGGTTCTAAGAGTGAAGATGGTAACTACAGATTGGTTAGTCTGACTTCAATGGTAGGGAAAGTCTTAGAAGTTACAACTAAGAGTGCAATCAAGGGAAATTTAGAAAGAAATGGCATTCTGAAGGACACACAACAAGGTGTTGTTAAAGGAAAATCATGTTTAACTAACATAGTAAGCTATTTTTACACAGTTACTCATGAGCTGGATGTGTAGGGAACAATTTCAACATAGTTTATTTTGATTTTAGCAAAACATTTGACTCAGCCCTTCACGAGAGATTACTATATAAGTTGGAACATGTTGGGATTACTGGAAAGATTCTAAGAGGGATTATAGGATGGCTGCAGCGAAGAAGGCAGAGGGTTGTGATCAATGGATATTCTTCAGATTGGTGTAACATCAGAAGTGGAGTCTCCCAAGGTCTGGTTCTTGGACCACTGTCATTTCTGATTTTTATAAAAGACATTGATAAAGGGCATGATGTTAAAATTGCAGGTGCCATAAAAATTGGAAGAGTTGCTTGATCAGTGCCTCTTCAGGCTGACTTGAACAGGCTTCAAGAATGGTCAGAAAAGTGGGCTGTTTTAATGCAGCAAAATGCAAGGTGCACTTGGGGAATAGTAACCCCAAAATAAATTATACACCTGGTGAGATTGAATTAAAACTGGAGAGGAATAAAAGGATCTGGGAGTTATGATATGGTCAAACGTGAAGTTTTCTAAGCAGTGTAAACAGGTGGCCAGGAAAGACCATGGTATCCTATTGATTATTTATCGAATGATATCCTGGAGAGACAGGGAGGTCATAATCTCACTGCATAAACCAATTGAGATTGCATTTGAAATGCTGTGTCCAAGTATGGAGAACTCATTTAAAAAAAAAGGCACTGAGCTTCTTGAAAAGGTCCAAAGACAGGGAACTCACATGGTGAGATTGGCAAATTGTTCTTGTTGTTGTAGGGTTTTAGGAGCATCAGCGACTAAGGCCATATTTCTCCGTATATACTGTCTGTAAATTGTGTGTGTTCTGAGGTCAATTTTCTGTTTGGTGGATAAAAATCCCAAGTTTCCAGGAGGAAAAAACCATGCTACCCTTGCCTGAGACAGACTAGCTCAGCAGTGTTGTGAAAAAGGCTCATAAAAATTCCTCTCATCATCAACAGGACACAAACTCAGGTCTTTTCCACCTGGTGTGGGGAGGATGGCGATCCTAAAAACACTGTGCTACCCATGAGGGCGAGTGGCAAATGGGCGACCATACAAGGAAAGACTCTGATCATGTGGGCTATAGAGATTGGCAACCAGGCACCTTAGAAGGGACCTGATTAAGGTTTATAAGGCTCTGAGAGGAGTTAGTAAAATGAGTGAAGGTGGAATTTTCATTGTTATAAAGAATTCCAGAATGAGGGGCCAAAAGTTCAAATTACAGATTTAGACTTGATTATAGGAAGCTTTCTTTTAGTCAGTGAGTTGTTGACTACTGTAACAAGTTGCCTCCACAGGTAGTTCAGTTGACAGTTTAAATAAAGTCAAAGGTCAACTGGATAGTTACCTAATATACATGAGGAGGGAAGTGCACTTTTTTTTTTTTTTTTGGCCGGTGCAGCAAAAAACTGCACATTCTTTACACTATATGGTTATATCAATACTAATACTGCAGTTTCTTAAAATAACAATTAATAATAGCTGCTTTGATGTCATTCCAGGATGCTTTAATGCCTTCTTCAGTTGTCAGAATGCTAAAATCTTTTCAGAAATCACAAACACTTCCCAAAGGATCAGTCTTAATTGCTTCTAAGATATGGCTGGAGAACCAACTGCAATAATTTAATGATAAAAATGAAACTTGAACTCACTAAATGTTGGACATCACCATAACCAGTGTGAACTATAAGAATGGTTGGATGTAGGGAACAATCTTGAACTAGTTAATTTAATTGGACATAGGGAAAAATTTTGACATAGTTTATTTGAATTTTAGCAAGGTATTTGACTCAATCTCTCATGAGTGGTTTCTGTATAAGCTGAAACATGCTGGAATTACAGGCAAGATTCTGAGGTGGATAACAGGATGGTTGTAGAACAGAAAGCAGAAGGTTGTGATTAATGGATATTCTTCAGATTTGTGTAACTTCAGAAGTGGGGTCCCCCAAAGATCAGTTCTTGACCACTCCTGTTTCTTTCTGATTTTCACAAACAAGCATATCACGCCTTCTATCCCTTCAACATTGTTGAAGGGATAGAAGGCGTGATATGAAAATTTTTCAGATTGGGAGAGTCGTTAATGATCAATGCCAAGCAGCATTCCTGAATTCAGGATGACTGAAATAGACTTCAGGAATGGTCAGAAAAGTGCCAGCTATGTTCTAATGCAGCAAAATGGAAGGTCTTATACTTGGGGAATAACAATCCCAAAATAACTGATAGACTTGGTGGGGATGAATTAGTAGTAGTAGTGGCACTTGATGCAAGAAAGCAAGTGTAGGAGCTTATGCAGCATCAGCCAAAAAAAAAAAAAAAAAAAAAATCACACCATACCCTCCAATTGCCTGTCCAGTTCCTCCTTAAATTTATTTAACCTATCAACTTCCACAACGACAGATGGAAGTTTGTTCCAGCAATTAACCACCCGCTGGCTAAAGGCAAATTTCCGCACATCTATTCTACATCTATCCTTTCTTAATTTGAACTTATGTCCCCGTAGGTTCGTATTCTGAACAAGTGGGAGGATCCCATCAGAATTCAGCGTGCTCAACCCATTCAAGGCCTTATAGACCTCAATCAGATCACCGCGCAGGTGCCTAGTCTCCAGCCACTGCAATTTGCAGAACTTAAGCCTCTCTTGGTAAGAGGATCCCTTCATTCCCCTCACCAATCGTGTTGCTCTTCTCGGTACACGCTCAAGCAAATCTACATCCTTCCTAAAATGAGGCCTCCAGACCTGTACGCAGTACAGGTCTGGAGGCCTCAGCATGTTTCAGCTTATACAGAAACCACTCATGAGAGATTGAGTCAAATACCTTGCTAAAATTCAAATAAACTATGTCAAAATTTTTCCCTATGTCCAATTAAATTAACTAGTTCAAGATTGTTCCCTACATCCAACCATTCTTATAGTCCACACTGGTTATGGTGATGTCCAATTTTTCCCTATGTCCAATTAAATTAACTAGTTCAAGATTGTTCCCTACATCCAACCATTCTTATAGTTCACACTGGTTATGGTGATGTCCAACATTTAGTGAGTTCAAGTTTCATTTTTATCATTAAATTATTGCAGTTGGTTCTCCAGCCATATCTTAGAAGCAATTAAGACTGATCCTTTGGGAAGTGTTTGTGATTTCTGAAAAGATTTCAAAATTAAAAACATCAGAAGAAGAAAGGGATCTGGGAGTTATGATGTAAGGTGGATATGAAGCTTTCTGAGCAGTGTAAACAAGCAGCTAAGAAAGCCCATGGTATCCTGTCAATGATTTATTGAACAACAGCCTAGGAATACTGTGTCCTCATATGGAGACCTCATCTAAAAAAAAGACATTGAACATATTGAAAGGGTTCAATGACAGGCAATTCACATGGCGAGATCAGTAAAAGGGCGACTGTACAAGGAAAGGCTTAAAATATGTGGCTATAGAGCTTGACGAAGGCACCTTAGGAGGACCTGATTGAAGTTTATAAGGCTCTAAGAGAAGTTAATAAAATAGATGAAGGTGAAACTTTCACTGTTATAAAGAATTCCAGAAATAAGAGACATACAAAGGTCATTCAATAAATTATTTATCTAAGGTACTTTTTATAGTTATATTTCAGTGATTCATGATTTATCATGTTCCTATATATCTCAACTAGAACCATACTAATTTTGATCCCACTAAAGAAGGCCTGTATCAAATTATGGATTTGCTGAAATTGAAGCATTGTTCAGTCATCAAGTTTCTCACCAAAGAAGGAAATGGGGCAAAGGCCATTCATGAAAGGATGGTGGCTGTGTATGGCAACAATGCACCTTCAGAGTACCAGGTGAAATTCTGGTCAAAACAATTCAAGTGGGATAGAGAGTCCATCAAAAATGATCCACATCCAGGAAGGCCTGCAACAGTGATCACTCCAGAAATATGCTAAGCTGTGGAAACCCTTGTGCTGAATGACGGATGTTTAATGATGTTTCAAATGTCTAGGGAATATGACATATCTGAGGGATCAGTTATACTCATCCTCCATAAACATTTGGGGATGGCTAAGGTCAGTGCAAGGTGGGTCCCCAGAATCTGACCCCTGTGCAGAAGCAATTCAGAGTACGGTGTTGCGAGGAGAATTTAGAGCTTTATGAAAGGGATCCCAAAACTTTCATCTCCAAAATTTTTACAGATGATGAAACATGGGTGCATCACTGGGATCCTGAGACCAAGCAAGGAGCAATGCAATGGAAGCACAAGGGTTCTTCCCCACCCAAAAAATTTCAGACACAACCTTCAGCAGGCAAGATTATGGGCACCATTTTTTGGGATGCTGAGAAAATTTTGTACTTGGAACTGCTTGCTTGTGTTCACTACTTGGAACACAAGCAGGCAGTCACTGGGGAGTCATATGCATCCCTACTGTACAACCTAAGGGATGTCATAAAGGAAAAATGCCATGGAAAACTTTCCAGAAGTGTGCTGCTTCTTCAGAACAACACACCAGTGCACAGGTCATATGCTGTTGCTGCTGCTTTGAGAGACTGTGACTTTACAGAACTTACCCATCCACCTTACAGGCTGAATCTGGCACCCAGCGGCTATTTCCTGTTTCGATACTTCAAGAAAAATGTACATTAACATTGCTTTGCTGATGATAATGAACTGAAGTCTGCTGTTTCTGCACTCTTTGATAGACAGGACAAAGAATTGTATTTGTCTGGTATTTCCTCATTGCCAACAAAATGGAACAAGTGTATTGAAGTTCAGGAGAGTTACATTGAAAAATAAAAAAAAAAAAAAATTTTGCCTCTATCTCATTTCCTTTATAGGCAGGTAGATAATTTATTGAATGCACCTCGTAAATTCAAATTACAGGGGAAGAAGTTGAAACTAGATTGCAGGAAGTTTTCTTTCAGCCAGCAAGTTGTTGATTACTGAAACAAGTTGTTTCTACAGGTAGTTGAAGCTGACAATTTGAAGAAATACAAAGTTCAACTGGATAGTTAGCTACATGAAGAGGGAAGTACATAATTTGTCTATTTTCTTATCTACTTTTTTTTTTGAATAGTGCAGCAAAAGTCTGTGGTTTCCTTGCACTATATGGCTAATACTAATAGTGCAGCATTATAAAACAAACCATTGTTTTCTCAGGATAATACCCCATAACTTAAAAACATGCATATTTCAAACAATTACACATCTGATATTAAAAACAGTAAACACCTCCTTTTTACATGCATTATGCATAACTCGTTACTGAGCAGTTATTAATTTCATTGATTTACCACTTTACAGTTTCAACTTTTTTAATGCAGAATTTTAATACTTGCAAGTAAAAAATAATTTTATACGTCTAAAGTATACAACTGCACATATTTTTTTAATTTTGTGAGTACATACATCAAAAGTCATAACAATAATAATAATAATATTTAACAAAAATTAAAAATTGTAATAATATAATAAGATGTATGGATATTTGAATATTTTTAATCTGAACTCCCTCATTCTTCACAAATCGGCAAAACTTTTCACAAACAGCAAAATTGAAGTGTAAAAAAGAAAACTGCAAACCATTATACAGCAGCAAAACTGGTGAGTAAAAAGGAAACTGTGAATGAGCAAAGCCAGATCAGGTAAAACAAGTCAGTAAATGGGAAACTGAAGGCAGAACTGCAGTTGGGGTGGGTCACGATTAACAATTAATACCTTTATAACATAAAAAGTACTGAATAGTTTTATTTAATAAATTACAGCAGTTGTGCTGATTTATGTCTCAGAAAACATTTGGTTCCCAATTACTGATAAGCAGATCCAAGGACATTTATGATATACAACAACACTTGCAGAAGTATAACAATGTACCAAACTAAAGCAGCAAGAAATAAACCTTGAAGACAGAAAAATAAAATTAGAAACGAGTCTCTTTCTTTAAATGCATTTTATTTATAGAATGAAATATAACATTAACAAAATCAGAGACAATGTGTTGAGTATATACAATGTTTAATGATTTAAATAAATTTTATTTTAATGAATTAGATATAATTACCAAGGAGGTTTAGTTGTAGCCATTTCAATTACAGTGCACCCAATGCTCCTGAAATATAAATGAAAACATTATTTCTGAGCACTTCATGATCACGTTCATCAAGATTTACATATACAGTGAATGTCAGTATAACAAATTCATGCAGGTGACCAAAATATATTCATTATAATGAAATTTCATATGCTGAAATGTAATAAAAAATTTTCAGTGTAATTAACATAAAATGAAAGAACCTTACTTAATTCAATTTTACATTTTTTGAAGAAAGACTGGAAAATTTAGAAATGTTTTTTACACTTGTTATTTTCTATGAAACAACTGTTAACTTTGCTAGAAAAAAAAGAACATTCTACTCACTTCCATTTTAAAATTTATAAAACTAAAACCATAATAAGCACAACCATCAGATGATACATAAAGAACCATACTTATTCACACAAAGCTGCAAACAAACAATTTCAATAACTTTGGCACATCTATCAACACTTTCATGAAATATGTAACTCTGTGAAAACAACCCCTGCCACTTCCAAAATCAATCAATAAGACTTTAGGAAGGTAGACAGATCAAATACCACTAATCTCAAGTAGGCATATAACTGTTCAGTTAATAAATCATTGCAGCACTGCCATATGCTAAAAACAAAAGATCAATAAGTGTTGATTAAGGATTATTTTTTCTTTTTAGACATTTTATTCTAATGCTTATATTTTTTTGTAGCAGAATGATTTTGTTTTGGACTAAATTAATATTTTAGTTACATTGATATTTTTTTAAAATTAAATATTTTTACATAAAAATACAGAGTAAGTTGGCAAGGGATGGGAAGTAATTTCATTATACTGAATATTTTGTTACTCTGACATTCGTTATGCTGATGTTTTACTGTACGAAGTTTGATTTGAGCTCCTATTCATAATAAAAATACTTTCCTTTTTGCTCTTCCTTAAATTGAACAGCTAATACTAAAATTATTTTATTTTATAAATGAATAAAGTTAATGAGCATCAGTGAAATATGAAGCAAATTACTGTTATCAAAAATTCTCAGTACTGAACAAATCAGCAATGCAGGCAGAAAGTGTGTTAATTATTTATTTTCAGTTTTTCTAAGTATAAAAGACATCCAGAATCAGTTTAAAAATTATAAAAGCCAGAAGCTCAATTTTTTGCACATTTTATGCAGTGTGTAATTTATTTTCTTTTTAAAATTTTTTTCAAATAGAAGGGTCATTTTATTAAATGCGTCCATGGTCCACATCTGTTTGAATCCATGTTAATAGCATTACTATAATAATAAATTAAGGCTATTCTATTATTTTAATAAAAATCAGGTCTAAAAGATAATGATGGTCCACATAAAAATATGTTCAACTGAAGTATCAGAAAGGTTAAAAATCATTGCTGTAAAGTAATGAAGTGACTCTTTTGAGGAAAATCTTTCAACTGCAGCCTAATCAAGTGAATTGTCCAATCCTCACATGCTGATGTTTATTTTAACACTAAAACTTGAATAAAAGATATAGGTGTGCCTACTATCTGTGGGTAACATAAATAAACTGTACTATGTTCTCATCCATCACAAATAACAATTTGCAAGGTCGTCCATTCAACTTCATGGAGCCTGACTAGGCTATCCAATTCAAACTCATTGCAGTGGGTAAATGCTGCTTGTCCATGTGGTCTAGGCCTTTCTAACAAACTGACTACCAATACTGTCTTCTCTTTTTGTAACAAATAATAGCATTTTACACTGACCGCTCCAATAGTTCTGTATCCTTCTTATTTCTGCTTGACCATTTACATATGCACTATATTGCCAAAAGTGTCTGGACACCATAGAATTTTGGAAAATTAACCGTACCTGCTATGCTATCCATTGTATTAGGAACAGATAGAAAAGCAACTACTTGTTAAAAGTGCAGTAATGAAATAAATGTAGATAAGTTAAGGCATTAAGCTTAGAACTTCCAATGGAGAATCATTATAGGATATCAGTAATTTGCCTCATCATCATCATTTTATTTTATTATTATTTGTTTTTTTTATAGAGTATAACAAATGAAGCCAGCTCAGGCTAAGTCTTTTGGCCTTAAGGCTCACAGGGTATACTTTTATTCGGAATATATTTATTCTAAAATCTTATCTTCCTTTTCGGCCTACAGACTAACTCTGTATGCTTACTACACTCTTATTCTATTAATTTGGCCTTAGGGCTCTGTAGTATAGTACATTATTGTACATTATTTTACAGACTGATGTAATGTTTAATCAATAATTTAATAGCATTAATCTGATCTGGGACTCTTTCATACTTTTCCTTTCAAACATTTTCACTTTTTACCTTTTATTACTTATTACAGAAAAGTCTAAATATATATATATATATATATATATATATTAAATGTAATTTTCAAAAAAAGTTTCAGTGAATGAAAAAAGGTTTCAGTTGATGAAAAATTAATAAGTCAGGAATGACAGATGCACTTAAAAGCACAAAGCAGCTGTTGTTGTTGTTGTATTTGGATTTTCTGGCACAAGGGCCTCTTGGGCCATATTGTGCCTGTTCGATATTTGCTTATCACAAATTTCTCATGTTATTGTGATCATAGGCTATTATAGAGATTTATCTGTTTCAAATAAGTAAACAGTTCCTCCAAATTTGCATCATTGCCAAGAATCTGCAATAAGGTTATCGGTTCCTTCAAATGGGATAGGGAGGTAAAGGTTGATTTTCTGGTAGTTGAAAGTTGGGGACATTCAATGAGAATATGATATATTGTCAACTGCAACTGGCACAACAAAAACTGAGGAGGGTTCTCTCCCATAAGCAAATACAGATGAGTTGGATGTGAGTGTCCGATGCGGAGCCTTGCTAGAATTACTTCTTGTCGCCTGCTTTTCCTGATACTAGATGTCCACAATTTTGGCTCTTTTTTTATCTGCAACAGTTTATTATTTATTTGAGCTTTCCAGAAGTCAGACCATTGCTTCCTACATGATGTTTCAATGATGGATTTGTAGTCGGTGTAGGGCACTGTTTGTTGAATGGAAGTGTTTGATTTAGGGTGTTTAGCGGCGGCGTCCGCTTGTTCATTACCTGGAATGCCTGCATGACCAGGTATCCAGCAGAAGGTAACCTTCTGGTTGGCTTTTTTACAGTAAAATAACTTGGACCGTATCTCTTTAAGAATCGGATGAGAGGGCGACATGGTACTTTGAATGGCAGTGATTGCGCTTAAGGAGTCTGTGTATATCAGAGATTGCTTTATACAGCTGTTGTGTATTCTATCTAGAGCTAGTTTAATTGCAAATAATTCTGCAGTATAGATAGTGCATTCCATAGGAAGAGACACAGCAACTGAGAAGGCAGAAGAAACTGCTGCAGCACCAACGGCTGCGTCTGTTTTGGAGCCATCAGTATAGATAGGTACTTTATCTGAGTTTTCCAACAAATGAGTTTTATGGAGCTGTTGATAGTTTATATTTGCCAGAGAGGATTTTCCCCATCTTGAAAAGAAATTGTCGCAGAGAGGTGAGAGTTCAGTCCAGGGAGTTTCAGGAGTAGCAATGTCTTGGAATATGTTGTGAAATTTAAGATCCCAACTGATCGTGAGTTCTTGCAGTCGAATCCCTGAGGGGCGGTTTTCATTAGGCTTATTGTGATATAATTCAACATATTGAGGATCAAACAGGTACTGCCAGCTAGGGTGGAATGGCATGCTTTTAATTTTTGCTGCATAATTACACAATAAGGATTTTCTCCTGAGATGCAAAGGGGGTTCACTGGCCTCAATATACAGGCTGTGGACCGGAGATGTTCTGAAGGCTCCCACAGCTATCCTAAGAGCACTATGCTGTATGGTGTTTAGACGTAATAGTGAACTTTTCCTAGCGGAGTCATAGACAGGTGATCCATAATCTAATCGTGATCTTATTAAAGCTCTATACAGATGAAGGAGAGAGCTTCTGTCAGCACCCCAGGACTTAGCAGAGACTGCTCTCAGGATGTTCAGTTTTTTAAGACATGTAGTTCGAAGGAAAGCAATATGGGAAGCAAAATTAAGTTTGTTATCTAAATATAACCCCAACAGACGGAAATTGTTATTGACAGGAACCAGGTTGTTTTTTAAAAATATTTCTGGATCCGGGTGAAGTTTGCGTTTTTTACAAAAATGAATTGCACTAGATTTCTTTTCTGATAGGGAATAGCCATTCCGCAATGTCCATGATTCAATTTTAGCGATGGAAATTTGAAGCTGTCTTTCAATGGTGTTCATGGTTTGGGATTGACAAGAAACAACGAGGTCATCAGCGAACATATACGATTCTACTGTATTAGGTACATCCCGTGTCATGTTTGTAATTCTTATTGAAAATAACGTCGGACTAAGAATGGACCCCCTGAGGAACACCCTCCTCTTGTTCAAATGATTTAGATAAATTGTTCATGTATCTAACCTGAAATGTTCTGTGGCATAGGAAGTTTTGTATAAAGTGGGGTAAATGACCTCTCAAGCCAAAAGAATGAAGATCTTGAAGTACATCGTATCGCCAGGTGTTATCAAAGGCTTTCTCAATATCAAGATTGATCATGACCAGATGTTGTCCCCTTATGAAGGCATTTCGGATGTTTGCTTCTGCTTTTATCATTACATCTAACGCGGACCGGTTCTTTCGAAACCCGTACTGATTGTTATTTTGCAAGTTGTTAGTTTCCAGGAACCACGTTAACTGCCTGTGAACCATTTTTTCCAAGACTTTGCCTAAGCAGCTGGTCAGTGAAATCAGCCTGTAATTATGTGGAAAGCTGCGATCCTTTCCTGGCTTTGGAAAGGCTAGTATAATTGAGTGACGCCAGGAGTTTGGGTAAGTATTTTCTAGAAATATTCGATTGTAATATTTTAACAATGCCCTTTTTGTTCTGTTGTTTAGTTGGCTTATCATGACGTAGTAGATCCCATCTGGACCAGCAGCACTACTGGAAGTTTTATTGAGCGCCCCTAAAAGTTCTGTTAACGTAAATGGCTGGTTGTACGGGTGTGAAACTCTAGTGGAGAAATTGATCTTATGCTGCTCTGATGATTTTTTAATTTTCTGAAAGATTGGGTTGTAGGAGTTCAGTTCATTTGCCTGATATACTGGCAAATGATTCGGCTAGGGCATTTGCAATTTCTGCCGGAGAGGACAACTCCTTTCCTTTCCAGTTTAATATTGAGGCCGGGGACTGGACATATTTGCCATCAGTTGTTTGTATTTTCTTCCAGATGAGTCTGATATCTGTGTCCTTGTTTATACTAGAGGAAAAGCTAATCCATGCTTCTCTTTTTGCTTTCCTTCTTATTTGGCGGAACTTAGCTTTCATTCTTTTAAAACTAATTAGGTTACTGGCTGTGGGGAATTTGCGGAACAAATTCCAAGCCCTATTTTTTTTCTGTTTAGCGTATGTACAATCCGGATTCCACCAGTAATTATTGTGTTTGCGTTTCCCAGGCAAGGACTTTGGTATTGTAGAGTTGGCAGCTTGTAATATTTGATTAGTTATATGTTGTGTGACATAATCTATGGGTTGAAGTTGAATTATTTCATCATCTAACTGAACATTTGAAGCATATTCATTCCAGTGTGCCCTACGAAATTTCCATTTGGAACGACCCGGCAAAGGGGAGTTTACCCGTGTTTGCAGCTTGCAGAGAATTGGTAGATGATCGCTATTTAGTGGATTTTCAAGAACAGACCACTCCGTATTAGTACATATGGAGGGAGAGCAGATTGAAAGGTCTATAGCACTCATGGATCCTGTAGAAAAATGTATATAGGTAGACTCTCCAGTATTCAAAAGGGTAAGTTGGCACACATCGAGAAGATTTTCTATTTGTTTACCTCTTTTGTCGATTGTTGGAGATCCCCACAGCGAGTGATGAGCATTGAAATCTCCGAGTAAATAGAAAGGAGGTGGTAGCTGGTCTATTAGATTTTCTAGATTTTCTGAGGAGATTGAGGAATTTGGGGGAATATATATTGATGCTATTGTAATAGTCATGCCAATTTCTGCGCGCATGGCCACTACCTCAAAAGGAGTCTGAAGAGCAACAGGTTTAGATGGAATATTATTTCTAACAAGAACCGCCACGCCTCCACGGGCCGGCGAGTCGATACTCCTATCTCTTCTGAACATGGTATAATTTTTAATGGTAGGACACACTTGTGAATTTAAATAGGTTTCTTGTAGGGATATACATGCTGGTTCATAGCGGTTTACGAGATCATGCAAGTCATCTTTTGCATTACGAAAGCCTCTACAATTCCACTGAAGAATTCTTTCCATTATGCGTTCTTGTTAGTTGTTTTTGCTTCTGACAGTTTTTTGGTTGTAGCTTGTTTATACCTCTCTATTTTTACTTTGTCTTTCTTAGAAAAGAAAGGACTTGTTGTGTCCATCTCATCGGTTGCGTGGAGTTCTAAAATTCCATCATCTGAATTTTTTTCCTGATCAATATCCATTTCCGCTGAAATCCGTGGATGCACCATTGGGGTTTCTGTAGCTTTTAGTTTCATTGTTGACGCATCAGCTGGAATGGAGATTGGAGTATTGCTGGCTTGTTCAGTTGTTTGTTGTGAAGAACACTGTTTGGGAGAAGTGAGTATGGATCGTGCCCAATTCGCGATAGATGTATTAGGAGGAACTGCAACGTCCGTTTGGATACTTACTGATTGCACCTGTTTGGCAGCTGTGGCATACGTACGCTTTGGCTCCATTTTGATTATTTCTCTTCTCGCCTCTGAATAAGTGACTTTGTTTTCCACTTTATATTTCTGTATTTTTTTCCCTTGCTTCCATAGTTCGCATATTTTGGAGAAAGCCGGGTGATTACCTTTACAATTTGGGCAATTAGGAGTGGTAGCATTGCAATCGGATTGGTTGTGGTCTTTCGATCCGCAGTTAGGACATATTGCCTCACCTCTACATGCAGTCTGAGAGTGTCCATATTTTTGGCACTTATAGCACCTGATTGGGTTTGGGATGTAGGGTCGGACACGGCAATGGAGATAGCCTGCTTTGACAGATGTTGGTAAGATGGGAGAGCTAAAAGTGAGGATTATGCTCCTTGTTGGAATGAGAGTACCATCTTTACGAGTCATGATTCTCCTGGCTTGGATGACTCTTTGTTCTCGTAGCTCTTTGACTATTTCCTCCTCTGATACGGTTAATAGGTCCCATTCTGCAATTACTCCCTTGGAGGAATTTAAGGTGGCATGGGGAGTGACTTTTACTGGATGTCCGCCGAAAGTTTTCAGATTTAATAACTTTGCAGAATGCTGGGATTTCATGGTCTCTACCAGAAGATCCCCAGACTGGAGTCGCCTTACTGATTTTGGTGAACCTGCCACAGCCTCTAAGCATTTTTGCACAAGGAATGGGGACAATTTACTTAAAGGCTGGTCTGATGTAGAGTGCAGTAAGAGAAATGCTGGTATCTCCTCTTGAGGATTTGTTTTCAACCTCTTGGGTTGGGAAAAGTCATCATCAGTGTGTTTTGTTGCTAGTTTTGAGCTCGGAGGCTCTAAAGGTGGGAACGTATTGTTATCCATCTTTGCTCCTTTCAGCCCCGGGAGAGTGGATTTCTTCTCCCAGGTTACCGGCCCCGCCACGGGGAGGCAGGAGCAGTGCCGCTAGAGTGATCAAGCGGTATAAAAGTTAGTATATTAGTTTAAAAGGAAAAAAGAAAGGTGATTTGCCTTTCTGAAACTTAGTTACAGATCGTAAGTCTAAGTTTACTAGTATTTAATGAAAACGTAAGAAAACTTTTTTAACTGAACAAAAACTGCAGCTTTGAGAAAAACGCTCTAGAAATCACTGAGAATCGCTTGATCACTATAACGCTTGGCACCCGGGGCCTCACAAAGCAGCATTAAAAGATACAAAAGTATATATAAGTATGTATGAATAGATATATTAGATAAAGTATGCATAGATGGATGTGAAAATTACACAAAGTGCCAGTAACTAGAAGGGTAAGGATAGTGGAAAAAGAAGTATAAATTAAAAAAAATTATGGACTGAATTACAAAGCCAATAGGAGTTAAGTGAACTGTAAAGTAAAATTATTAATAATAAGGTAAAATATTAGCTTGGTATTAGTAATGGCTACACAGTGCAAGGAAGCTTATGGGTTATGCTGCACAAGCCAAAAAATAAAAATAAAATAATAATAAGAAAATTTTAAAAAATAAATAATTAATAAAAGAAAAGGAAATAGACCATCTATGCCTTTCCCTCCTCCCTTAGGTAACTATCCAGCTGACCTTTGAATAATAAGAAAGTGAAGTGATATAATACAAATAAAATAAATAAAATTAAATTAAAAATAGTAGAGCTGTCATCAGATATGGGGAGACATATTTAGACAAAAGTCGAATAGTCAGTCCTCGTATAGCAGGATAGTTGTGTTCTTAGAAACCTTTGTGCAATGCAAAATCGTGCAATATAAATAACAGGCCTTATGGGAAAAATAGGGTTAGGTGCCAACCACCCAAGATTGAACACACATTTGTAACCAAATCATTACCAAACACAATAAATAATCGTAATAAAGTATTGCTAATGCTTTTGCTTCTATCATAAGCAAAATTGTTCTTTGTTTGATTTTCTATCCAAACAGATGACAGCTGTTCCATCTTTTCCAATTCTTTGTGTCTTGATCTAATAGATTTTATTACACTTTGAGTTGTTCCTGCTATGAAAGTTGTTTTATTTTCCCTGCATTCTTTCTAATTCTCAGCATTGCCTCAATTAGGCCTGTAGCACATGCAATATTACATGTTCTTTCATTTCGCTCAAAGTGTTCACAATTTCATAGAATAGATGTGCAGATAAATAGGGGAACGATTTCGTATATAACACAAACCGAATTCGCTTATGCACGATTCGCCTTTGTGTTTACAAGAAATGGCAGTCGAATGTGAAATCACCCCAATGGTATGCAACACGATTGGAATGAAGAGTATTTGTTTTTTATATCAGTGAATGGGAAACACATTTCACCATAATAATGTAAAAACCCACACAATTCCAGCTATCGGTATTATCGCAAATGCAATTAGATCGAGTTTACTACCAGTTTATAACAGATTCCACTAGCAGAAATGCAACTGGAAATTGTAGTAGTAATAGTAGTAGCAGCGGCATGTGAGCCAGCGGATGGTAATTGCTGGAACAAACTTCCATCTTTCGATGTGGAAGTTGATAGGTTGAATAAATTTAAGGAGGAACTGGACAGGCATTTGGAGGGAATGGTGTGATTTTTTTTTTTTTTGGCTGATGCTGCATAAGCTCATACACTTGCTTTCTTGCATCACATGCCACTACTACTACTATTACTACTACAATTTCCAGTTGCATTTCTGCTAGTGGAATCTGTTATAAACTGGTAGTAAACTCGATCTAATTGCATTTGCGATAATACCGATAGCTGGAATTGTGTGGGTTTTTACATTATTATGGTGAAATGTGTTTCCCATTCACTGATATAAAAAACAAATACTCTTCATTCCAATCGTGTTGCATACCATTGGGGTGATTTCGCATTCGACTGCCATTTCTTGTAAACACAAAGGCGAATCATGCATAAGCGAATTCGGTTCGTGTTATATGCGAAATCGTTCCCCTATTTATAAATCGTGTATGATTGAATTCGTGTAGTGTAAGCACATGTTATGCGAGGAATGACTGTACGGGCAAAGCAGATATGCAGAATCTGATGTCAGCTAAAGTAAACATTGATACATGGTCAGGTATTTCATCAGGGGACTACACCCGACCATGTATCAGGAACTGCGTTTCCATACTTGTCCATAGTAGTAGAAGAAAGGTAATAGCCCCAAAAAAAATTAAATTAGCACTTTCTTATACAGTATGGACAAGGTAGTCCCAAAGCAGTGTCAATTATTAAGGTAAAAATAAAGATCAAGTTAGAATAAAACATAGTTTAGTGTTTTCATAAGGGGAAAGGTGTTCTTAATAAAAATATATAGAGTTTTGTGTAGGATTTAGGATTAAATAATTTGGAACAAGCATATGGTATAAGGTGAGGTATTAAATTGATATAGGCAGGGAAAAAGGAGTAGTTAAGTAAATAAAGATAAAAATAGCGATTGAAGGAGGATAGCAGAAATGTTCATATCACCCTCGCATACACTAATAGTTTTACAAATGGGAAGAAAGGTAGAAAGATAAAAATCAAAGAAAAAGTTGTTAAATCACACTGAGCTAGATGAGAATGTGAAGCCCGACCTTATAGTAAGGGCTGCGGCTTTGTAAATGTTAGTATAAAAGGGAGCTAATACCAAATGTATGTAATGCAAGGAAAAACAGGCGCAAAAATATGTAAGTCAAAATATGCCAAGAAACGAACCGAAAATGAAACTGAAAGTATAATAAGAAAGTGAACGATACCTGGAGTTTTCAAGTAGCAGAAGCGAGCTGGTGGGAAAATAATACGTAGCTGAAGGAAAAAGGTGGGGGAAATACAGCGCACATATTTAGTAGAGTAGGTGAATGTATGTCAACCAAAACCACATTAGTAACATAGCTACATAATGAAGCAATTTATAGCAGCATAACGGACTTGATAGAGAGCTGTGAAGAAATGGAAAAAGATGGGAAAATAGTGACCTCTATAGTCGTATTTTGAACCAAAAAATGCATGGAGATATATACGATTAGCGCTGGAAAAAAATGTGGTTGGAATAATAGGACTTTACTGTAATAAAGTCGTAAGATATACTAAAATAAACATATAACAGTTCATAGATAAATAAAAGTATTGAACAAAACGGTGATAAAAAGAATGCATATCCAAATTAATAATGGTAGACCAAGTGATATAGCTACAATATATTAAGCTGACAATTGAAGTTGTATAATCTCATATAAATTGAAAAATTACCAATTAAGGGAGTAATTGCTTACATATCTAAGCATAGAAAGAAGGAAATATGTGAAGAATCACAATGTTTTGAGATAGAGAAAAGTTAGATTAATAATTATAATCTGTAGTCCAAAAAGGAGTGAACCAATATCAAAGTGATATCAGTAATTATTACTGCACTTGACAGAATGTCTTAAATCCAAAGGTAGTTTCAGATATAAATCCAAAGGTGAAAGGGTGTAGTAAGAATCCAATGTTGAAAGAACAGTAAGTCTAAAGAAAATGAATTAGTTTAAATCCAATGATGAAAGAACTGGAAATAAGTCCTAGGATACAAAACTAGCTTAAATCCAAAGATGGAAGAACATGAAATAATTCCAAGAAAAATGGATGCCTTTAGACCCAATAGTGGTCTAAAGGCATCCATTTAGGATATTGTAGAAAGTAATTTATATTAAATTAGTAACAATATCAAGTCACTAAAATCCTAAGGCGGTTGTACAATTTAATTAGAAAACAAATGCAGAGGTGGATATTCAAAGGTAGAGTAATAAGTTATAATATCTTGTGTATACATTAAAGTAACTTTTAATACTTGAAAGATCCAAGACACAAAGGAATGTCTGCATTTATCTACATATATTATAATCCGTATCTGAAAACAAAATAGGAAATATCAACAAAGACTCAACACAGGAAGCAATTTCATGACGGATTGTTAAAACATATCAAATGAATACATGAGAAAAGTGAAAACTGAACAGTAGAAACTTAGTGAGTAAAGAAACAAAGTAATCATTCTGAAGAAAATAATTACATCGGAAACCATGTATAGTTATTACTTACCAAGTAGTGGAATTCCACTAAATTATATTACCACTTTACAAATATGATTAGAACTAACCAGTTCATAGTAAATTATAACTGAATTTATTTCCGATCAAATGGGAAACTATATTGAAACAGTATTTTATAAAATAGATAGGGATGTTATTGTTGATTAGCTTATTGTAAAGTAGTTGTAGAGCTTTGGTGAACAGTAAATGGTTATTACATATGTTAGCCAATCTGAGAGTTTGAGTACAAATTATATTTTTATGTATACTTGTTGGAAATATTGGAATGCCAGTTGGTAAGGTAAATGACTTTAAAGTTAAATTTATTTCAAGTCCGTTATGCTGCTATAAATTACTTCATTATGTAGCTATGTTACTAATGTGGTATGGTTGACATACATTTATCTACTCTACTAAATATGTGCGCTGTATTTCTTCGCCTTTTCCCTTCAGCTACGTATTATTTTCCCGCCAGCTTACTTCTGCTACTTGAAAACTCCAGGTATTGTTCAATTTCTTATTATACTTTCGGTTTCGTTTTCGATTCATTTCTTGGCATATTTCTACTTGCATATTTTTGCGCCTTTTTTTCCTCGCATTATAAGCATTTGGTATTAGCTCCCTTTTATACTAATGCTTACAAAGCCAGAGCCCTTACTATAAGGTTGGGCTTCACATTCCCAGCTAGCTCAGTGTGATTTAACAACTTTTTCTTTGCTTTTTATCTTTCTACTATCTATTTGTACCTTTCTTCCCGTTTGTAAAACTATTAGTGTATACGAGGGTGATACGAACGTTCCTACTATCCTCCTTCTATTGCTATTTTCGTCTTTATTTACTTAACTGTTTCTTTTTCCCTGCCTATATCCTCAATTTAATATCTCACCTCATACCATGTGCTTGTTCCAAATTATTTAATTCTATATCCTACACAAAACTCTACATATTTTTATTAAGAACATCTTTCCCCTTCTGAAAACACTCAACTATGTTTTATTCTAACTTGATCTTTTATTTTTACCTTAATAATTGACACTGCGTTGGGACTACCTTGTCCATACTGTATAAGAAAGAGCTAATTTCATTTTTGTTTTTTGGGCTATCACTTTTCTTCTACTACTCCTACTACTACTATGGACAAGTATAGAAACACAGTTCCCGATACATGGTCGGGTGTAGTCCCCTGATGAAATACCTGACCATGTATCAATATTTACTTTAGCTGACATGAGATTCTGCATATCTGCTTTGCCTGTATTCGACTTTTATCCAAATATGTCCACCCATATCTGATGACAGTTCTACCATTTTTTATTTTATTTGTATTATATTTTACCTTATTATTAATAATTTTACTTTACAGTTCACTTAACTCCTATTGGCTTTCTAATTCAGTCCATCATTTTATTAATTCGTCATAACTTTTAGGATATTAAGATTCTTTCACCTATCACATATCTACTATACTTCTTTTTCCACTATCCTTACCCTTCTAGTTACTGGCACTTTGTATAATTTTCACATCCATCTATGCATACTTTATCTAATATATCTATTCATACATATATAAAAGTATTTGCAACTGGTGTGCAAAATTTAAGGACCAGTCAGGTTTTCACCTGTAACTTCTCATAGGAGTGGCCTGGATATGGGAAAGGCATACCAAAGGAACCTCATGAAGTACAGAAATGATGAAGGAAAAAACACCAACACAACAACGGAAACAAAACGGTACCAAGGGACTTTATTCAAAAATGGCAACATAGCACTGGCTGCCATGAAACAGATGCATCACTGCCAAAGATGGAACGAAGGGAAGAAGTGGTCCTCAGTAGGAGATATGGCCACCCCTAATGTTGATGCAGGCTTTGCATTGCCTGTCCACACTTAGAATAATGTTGTTGATAAGTTCTTGCGGTAACATCGTCCATTCCTCTGTCAGTGCCATCTTCAGTTGGTGAACATTTTCTGGTGGGTGTGAACATGCCATATGTGTTTGATGGGATTTAGATCAGGGGAATGGGCAGACCAATCCATACAAACAATGTCCTCACTTTCCAAAAGCATATCAACAACTGCAGTGCGATGGGGTGTGGCGTTATCATCCATAAACAGGAACTTGGGGGCCAATGGCACCTCAGTACCGCCTTCCAGTATCTGAAGGTAAAAATACAGTACCGCCTTCCAGTATCTGAAGTTGTGTACGTCCATCCAAGATAAAGCCTTCCCAGACGAGAACACCTCGACTGCCATATCGATCCCTTTCAGTGATGTTTGCGAGGTGATACTGTGTGCCAGCCTCTTGCCAGATTAGCTGATGTCCAGAATCGCTGCTGAGACTGAATCTACTCTCATCAGTAAAGAGTACCTTAAGTACAGATTTTATGGTTACAACCTTTAGAAATAGTGTTGATCCTTAAGTTTTGCACACCAGTATACTTATATATATATACAAAATGTTATACATTTCAATCGAAATAGCATAAGTTGGAGCTGAATAACCATAACTTACAAAGGACCCCTAACAGTCTCTATATATAGCGAAATAATACCAAATCCAATTTCAAATACTATAATATTTACAAAATACCAAATCAAAAGTACTATAATGTAATTACTGAATAAGGCTTATATCGAAAGGCATGTCATCAAAGGGGCTAGCGCCTCTCGATATATGCCATCAATAACAACATAGACTATTTGTTTCTGCTAGTTACTGAATAAGGCTTTCGATGTAAGCCTTATTCAGTAATGACTTTATGGTACTTTTGATTTGGTATTTTGTAAATATTATATTATTTGAAATTGGATTTGGTATTACTTCGCTTTTTATGGAGACTGTTTGGGTGCTTTGTAAGTTATAGTTATTCAGCTCTAACTTATGCTATTTAGATTTAAATATATAACATTTTGTATCATCATCCTCTCCTACAAGAAACTGGCTTTCTAATTAACCTCTGACAAAAAAAAAAAAAAAAAAAAACTCTGAAATAACTCTTTGCACGATCCCAGAAGACTCCAGAATAGAAGGCAATAACAAAGCAGATAATGTAGCAAAGTCAGCTTAAGAACTACCAAACAAAACAATTTCCATACACTGATTTTAGGCTAGTTGTTATTAATTACAGCAAGTGAAGATGAATGGGCCCAGATATGGAGAAATCAAACCAACAATAAACTTTACAGGAAATAAAACCAAATCCAAAAATATGGGACTCCAGCAACAGAAAAAAGTTGCAGAGAAGAAGCAATACTTGCCAGACTGCAAACTAGCCAGCCATGAACATCTTATGCATTATCATCTATTAGATAATGAAAATCCCCCTCTTTGTGTTCAATGCCAAGTTCAGCTTTTAGTAAAATACAATCTTTTGGTATGCCCTTGATTCAGAAATTCCAGATTCCTTTGCTTCCAGAGTTTATGCAATAATCAGAATCCACTTACCCTTCAACAGATATTAGCTGATTTTGCAACTCTAGATGAACTGTCAATTTCATTCAGCAAATCCAATTTGATAAAAGAATCTAAGAAATTTGATTTACATTAAAAAACATGGAAAGACACATCTTGGCCTCAATGTCCTTAAACAACAACCATATCTTTTTGGCCAGGGTAATCAAATTTTGGTTACTTTAAACTGATGTAGGTGGTCACTTTAACAAATACTATGCATTTCATTCTGATGAAAGATTTTCATCCCAACATCTCTTATTCAAGATACCAGAAAGAAGGTACAAGCACTCCTTTACTTACGTACAACGCACAAAGTTTCTCAAAATTAATAAAAATACATGGACAGTTTTCAACCATGCATGCGAACTACCAAAATCAGCTGTGGTGTATATGGTAACACTGCGTCAGCTACCCGCAAGCCAGCCTGCTGCCACTGCTTGTCTATTCCTGATCCCTCAGTTTTTTTGTTGTTCTTGTTCAGGGTAGGATCAATGTTTTTCCTGTTACAAAAGATACTATTTCCCTAACTTGGCCCCAAAGCGAAAAAGAAGTGAGAGCAGTAGTGGTAAATGACACTCTATTACAATGGAAATGAAACTAGACATTATAAAAAAGATGGAAAAGGGCAAGAATCAGGCTGATGTAGCATGTGTGTTGGGCTTGAGTCGATCTACCATGAACACAGTGAAAAAGCTGCTGAAAAGACCTTTAATGCAAGTCTTAATAAAGTGAGCAGTGAGGCACTAGCTGCCTCACCGCTCACTTCAATTCGTATCAGATTTGTTCATGCTTTTGGAATCATCCATGTAAAGCATTCTGTGCCGATGTAGTTGACAATAATAAAGTAAGAAAAGAGGTCCAGTGATTGAGGAAATGGAGAAACTTTTAAGTGTGTGGCTGGAAGATAACTAACGAAATCAAATGTCTTGTAGCCTACAGCTCATTCGAGAAAAAACAAAAAGTTTATCTGAAGACACAAAAAGTAAACATGATGAAAGAGCTACTGAAGAGACCTTTAATACAAGTCAGGGATGGTTCCAACGCTTTAAGGCACGAACAAATCTGATACACATTAAAGTGAGCAGTGAGGCAGCTAGTGCCAATGAAGAAGCTGCCAAACAATATCCAGAGTTCTTGTGGAACATTATTGTTAATGAGAATTACAAGCCAGAACAAATCTTTAATATAAATGAAACTGGCTTGTTTTGGAAAAAAATGTCTGATCACACGTATATTATGAAGAAGGAAAAGAAAATGACCGAGTACAAGACAGCAAAGGACCGGCTAACTCTACTGCTGGGGGAAAATGCTGTCGGCAACTGCAAACTCAAACCACTGTTAGTGTACCGCGCAGAAAATCCAAGGATTTTCGCACGCAAAGGCATTATCAAGGCTTCACTTCCAGTCATCTGGATGTCTGACTCTAAGGCCTGGATTACTCTTGAAATTGTCAATGAATGATTCCACAAACATTTCACAATACAAGTAGAAAAGTACTGTACTGAAAACAACCTTCCATTCAAGATCCTATTAGTACCGGACAATGCTCCTGGCCATCCACCTCACCTGGATGATTTTCATTCTAATGTTAAAGTAGTGTACCTGCCTCCCAATACCACTTCCCTCTTACAGCCAATGGATCAGGGATTTATTGCTACATTACATACAAAGAACTTTTATGTTCTTTGTGTAAGTGTAAGAACTTATTATGCATGAAGAACTTTTAAGGAAGTCTTAACAGCAACAGAAGGAGAGTGTGGAATGACCTTAAAGCAGTTTTGGAAGGAATATAACAGCGACAATGCAATCAAGGATATAGATGTTGCCCGGCATGAGATAACATCATCAAATATGAATAGGATCTCTGGAAGAAACTCATCCCATAAGTTGCTCATGATTTCCATACATTTGAAGAGGTAGAGTCAGTCTCGAAAAATGTTGTGAAGCTTGGAAAACAATTGGAACTCAAGATGAAAGAAGAGTATGTTTACCAATTACTGGAAAGCCACTCTCAGGAGCTGACCAACGAAGATCTCTTCGAACTTGAAAAACAGACACAGCAGGAGGCCACCGAAGAGGAAGAAGTTGTTGAAAAAATTTCACCTGCAAGCAGCTAGTTGAAGCTTTTTCTTTATTAGATAAAGCACTATTATCTTTCGAGGTTCAAGATCCTAACAACGAGAGGTTCACCAAAGTGACAGCAGGTATAAACAATGCCATTGCCTGCTACAAACTAATCTATGAAGGGAAGAAGAAGAAAACTGTGCAGATTAAAATCCATCAGATTTTCAAGAAAGTAAAAAGTGGATGTGAACATATGACATCCACATCCACAAGTGGTACCATGACTAGTCAATCTGGTCCCAGATCACCAGAATCGGTGTCATTGAAAGTTTATGATCATCCATCTCCACAACAGTGACAATAATGTGAGCAAATTAAACCCTTGTTTATTTTTGATCTTGTATATTGTATCTTGTTTATCTATACAGTACTGTTTATAGGTATTAGAATAAATTACTTTTGAACAAATACTGTACTCAACATTACGTATTATTTATTGTGTTTTTTCTGCCTCATTTAACTTGGTTACAAATCATAAAATGCTGTAAACAATACTGTGCATACAGCCTGGTGAAGTTTATTGGGATTATAATCACGGTAAGTTGTAGTGTACTGTACATGTATTTAGTATCTACAAGACTGAAGTTGGACTTACGTACATGAAAAAAAAAAAACAATTAAGTACGTAAGTTGAGGAGTGACTGTACTATCATTGTATATAATGGTTTATTTCAAAGATTTATTTTAATTGTAAAGTCTTCATGCCAGTAGGTATTTTGTGCTTTAAGGTTATCAAGACATACAGCTACAGTTCTAAACCCAGTCCAATGGTAGAAAGTTTAAGAATTAATGAAATATTGTCCTTCCTTTCGTTCACTAATGGCTTTGATTGTTCCTGACAAGATGGAGTCCTACTAGAAAAAATTTTGTTTTTATAAATATTTTTGGAATTTAAATTTAAGCTTGTAATTAGTTATGGATTTTTTGGAGTTTTATTTTACAAATTTTTGTAAAATAAAACTCCGAAAAGCCTTGAGTATACGCAGCTGGAAGAAGAGACAACGTAGTTCCAGTAAGCAAAAGTGACTTTTCACTGGCACTTTCCTAAATTCATTCAAAGTTAAAGGAATAAGGTACTATGTTAAAAAGCAACTTTATTTTATTTTATTTTTTTAATATTGTATTTAAGTGACTTTAGTCTGTATTTTGATGTTTATTAACTTTTATATCTGCTATATGCTTGAATAAAGTGATAAAGTATATATATTTTTTTAATTATGAAACTATTCACAGAGAGAGAGAGAGATAAATATATAAACTAGAGATTTTACCAAATATCTGACTTTATACTGCAGCCTTTTTCACAGATAACTTCAGGAGCCATCCAGTATGGAGTACCTTTTACAGAACTAAAATAATGAGAAGGCTCTTGGAGGTTCTATAGAGGTAGATAGAATATTAAATATATAGCAATTTTCATAATTAACATTCAATTTTCACAACCATTAGAATTTTAAAAAATTAAATGCAATTATAATTTCATTGATAGTGTAACTTTTACAGCAAAAAAAAGTTATCCAGGTATAATCTCAGTAATTGACAAGTTACCAAGATTATACTTTTTTTGAAACAAAAATTAAAACACTGGCATAACATATAAAAATTATATAGAAATAAATGCTTATATTAGTGCTGATATGCTTATATCAATTAGTAGGTTATATTTATCTATAAATATAAATTATCTGTCAAGTCTTTTTTATCTTCACAGAGCAGCAAGTGGAATTTATGATCCCCTGGTACAATTTCCTTTGCCTCACTCAGAAGGGAGAAAAACATGGTTATGTTTGGTAGATAACTACTTAGGAGAGTAGTGAAGTTAATTCTTCAACATCTATTTTCCTCTTCTGCTGCACATTTTTACTGCATCATCTGCACAAATTCCTCATTTCAGAGAGAGAGAGAGATATGTTTAGATGTATTATTTTTGCTGCAGTGAAAAAATCATTTGCATGCTATTTTAACTATTTTAATTGTCTTCTAGCTGTTCTTCAGTCTTGAGCATTCACTGGTTTCGTAATGGTTTAACACATCTAGTTTGACTTCTAAATTAATGCTTTTCCTAATCATCTCTTGTGTACAGGCAGGCATTCTGACATATACTTGACACTTTTCACTCCTTCTAAAACAGGTCAGTCTTTTAACAAATTAAAAAAGTTCAAATGCACAACATGATTTTTTCACAACATATTGTGCTCTGCAGAACAGTTGTTCTGCAGGGCACAATATACACAAACCTATGGAATGGAGGTCTAAAAATATGACTCACCATGCTACTGACATAGAAATATAAACAAACTTGCCAATATGAAAATATAAAGCCCAAAGACCACAGATTTATTAGGCTATGGGTTAATCGTAAATGAGTTTTGGTAAACGTAAATGAGTTTTCATAAATCAAGCTCATTCACACATTCATATGTGAGGGGCAGTCAGAAAATAAATTTACAAGGCATATAAATTTTCAACCAAAGAACCTGCACAAATAGTGATTATGTCAGATAGCTTCATTGCTCACTGCTAGTAACCATGTCATCTGCTGAACATTGTGTGGGCCAATCAGATGAACATTACAGCTCTATTGAAACAGTGAACCAAGAAGGAAATTCATGCTGTAATTTGGTTTTTGAATGCAAGAAGAATACTGTCAGGTGGAGGAGTCAGGATGGAAAGTTGTTAAAGGAGTGGTATACCCATAACTTTTAGTGTTTAAAGCGGAAGATATTGGAATATCCTACATATAGTACTTATATGACATGTAGAGGATCAGGATCTTTTTCCAGTGCTGAAGCATCACGTTGGAGGGCACAGGTTTCGATATGACAACAACATGGAAAGAGCAATGGGAATGGCTGAACAAAATGAACATGGATTTCTACCAACAGGGAATAGAAAAACTCATCCCACAATAGGTGTCTAAATATTTGCAGAGACTATATTGAAAAGAAATAAGATGGCAATACAATAACCTCATACTGTTCACATTATGAATTGTAATATATAACCTCACACTATATTCCCTATAAGCTTACTTTTGGTCCCCCATATTACTTCATATATCATCAACAAAAACACATTCTTCATAACTTGACTTCCAATCCCTGTCATTTCACTAACCTTTACTTTAAATTGGTGTTTACTGCCATTTATGCATTGTTTAAAGCAATATACTAATCTGCATTAAAATTTTATAATTTTATGGTAATTATACATTGGGCCACTTAATCCATATTTGATATGTTTGAAAGATTTTTTCATTGCATACTGATGTGACTAAATCTATAATACCAATTCAAGCATAATTATCTAAAACAGATAATTATGCTTGAATTGGTAGTTGGGTTTCTGGTCCATAAAGATTTTAAAAACAACATTTTGGAATTCAAAAATATATCACCAAGGGTGTCAAGACTAATACTCAAGATTTCTAAGCGGTACAAGCTAAAGATTATAATGATTTATGCACCAACATCGAGCCATGATGATGAAGAGGTTGAAGAAATGTACACCGAAACTGAGTCTTCTAGATGAGCAGAAAACCCACTACACTATTATTATGGAGGACTTCAATGCTAAGGTTGGAAAAAGACAAAACAGCGCAGAAAGGGGAACTATAGGAAATTTTGGAATTGGTGAAAGAAATGAAAGAGGTGAAAGACTTGTGGAATTTGCAGAATCTCAAGGACTGTCAGCAATGAACACTTTTTTCAAGAAAAGGGCAAACAGAAAGTGAACATGGAAGAGTCCAAATGGATTAACAACTAATGAAATTGACTTCATCCTCACTAACAGAAGATATATTGTGAATGATGTTACCGTCCTGAATAAGGTAAATGTTGGAAGTGATCACAGAATGGTAAGATGTACACTTGATATAAATGTAGGAAAGGAAAGGAAAAAACTGACTCGAGTAAATAATACAAAGGTCTTTGAGATAACAGAAGAGGAGAAAAAGCAGTATGTACTGGAACATGCATGGAACTTAAGAACAAGTTTGATCTTCTGCAGACTGCTCAGGACCAAGATATCAACGAGGAATATTACAACTTTCTGAAAGTGATAAACCCCAAGAAACCTATAGGGAAAAAGAAATCCAAAGAAGAAAAAATTAGTCAAGAAACACTTGTCATGATGAACCAAAGACGACAAATGAAGAGGAAGAAAAACACTGACAGGGAGAAAATTGAGTATACTGAGTTATGCAAAGCCATTAGAAAGAGACTTAGAGAGGACATAAGAGGATTTAACACAAGAAAAGCAGAACAAGCATTAAGGGAAAACAAAGGATCTAAATCAACAGCCATGAGCAGTAATACAGAAAGACAAATGATACTGAAACTGAAGAATAGCGATGGTGTACTTATAAACAGCAGAGAAGGCATAATTCAAATAGCAGAAGATTACTATAGAAAATTATACAAGGAGCGAGGGAATGATGCCAGAAGTGGGTAAGATGGTTTGCAAAGTAGCAACACATACAACATACCCGATATTCTTCCTGATGAGGTAGAACATGCATTGAAGAAAATGAAGAATCAGAAAGTCCCGGGGGAAGATGAAGTTACTGTAGAGTTGTTAAAATTGGGAGGAAGAGACATAACACAAAAACTGGCAAGGCTCTTCACAAAGTGCATTCGAAAAGGTGTGACGCCTAAGCAGTGGAATAATGCAATCATAGTTTTGCTGCATAAGAAAGGAGATAAATCAGAAATTGGAAATTATAGACTAATTAGCTTGTTATCCCACATCTACAAGTTGTTCACAAAGGTCATTACTAACAGATTAGAAAGAATACTTGATGAGAATATAATTATTTGCGTCACCCTTTGAACCCCCTTTGTGAATTGGGGATACATTTTCACATCTCCAGTCCATGGGGACCTCCCCTGAATCTAAGAATGCTCTCATAATTACGGCTAAGGGTTTGCTAACTTCCCTCGCTGCCATTTTCATGTTTAACTTCAACAATTTCTCCTCCACTTTGCTCTCCATTATTACAAAATCATTTAGTTCCCTGTTAGAGTTTAATAAACTTCTGTCCTCCCCTTCCTTACAGAATTCCTCATATGTGAATGTAGATGCAAAATACTCATTCAGTTTGTCAGCTATCTGAGCAGGATCATCAACAGTTGAACCACCAACATCGAGCAGACCAATCTGATTCATCCCCCTTCCTTCTAGCATTTACATAACTAAAGAAGTCTTTATGGTTTTCCTTTGCCAAGGATTTCTTGTAATCAGCCTTCGCTTGCATAACCTCCTTTGTGACTTATATCTGCTTATATCTGCCATAGGTTTCTGTGTCACCTGATAATTTATATGCATCCCACACATTTTTCTTCTCTGCCAAGAGTCTCATTAGTTCATCTGACATCCATTTAGGTCTAAATATTGAACAGTATTTCTTAGTTGGTATGAAAAGCCTAGTAGCTTCCAAGATTAATTCCTTGAAGGCTTCCCATTTAGAATTGGCTGTTTTAAACACCATCAGTTGATCCCACTGTATAGAATTTAAAAATAGTCTGAGACCACTACAGACGCCTTTATGACAATTAAATCATCAAGATAGATACCCTTGATGGTAGTTACATCTTTAAGTAAATCCCATATCAGTACACTGTGATCACTGTCATCTAGTAGTTTCTTTATCTGCAAATTCTTAATGCATGAATAATCACTGCTGATAATCGGATCACGAGTATTGCTCCCTCTGGTTGCCCATCGAACATGTTGCTGTAGAAAACAATCCTCCAATAAATCCACAAAATTCTTGCTAGCATGCGAGTGACCAACCACAAGTTCCAGTCAATATCTGGAAAGTTAAAATCCCACCTCCCCCATTACAAAACTAGCAAGGCTTTTGTGGATTTATTGGTTGATTGTTTTCTAAATTAGCATATTCAGGAGGCAACTAGAGGAAGTAATACTCTTGATCTGATTATCAGTAGTGATTCTTCATGCATTAAGAATCTGCAGATAAAGAAACCACTAGGTGGCGGTGATCACAGTGTGCTGAAGTTGGATTTACTCAAAGAGGTAACTACCATCAGGGGTAAAGGGAAGGGTTTTTGCTTTCGTAAACATCAGTTGGTCCCATCATCAGTGGGACCAACTGATGATGTTACCAACAGCAAATTGAAAATGGGAGGCATTCAAACAATTTATCTTGGGAGCTACTAGGCTTTACATACCAGCTAAGAAATATTGTTCAAGGTTTAGGCCTAAATGGATGTCAGATGAACCAATGAGACATATGGCAGAGAAGAAAAATGCATGGAATACATATAAACTAATGGGTGACATGGAAGCCTATGATAGATATGAGCTGGTCTGTAACCAAATCACAAAGGAGATTAGGCAGAAATCTTTGGCAAAGGATGCAAAGAAAAACAGCAAAGAGTTCTTTAAGTATGTAAACTCTAGAAGGAAAGGGATGAATCAGATGGGTCCACTGGATATTGATGGTTCAACTGTTGATAATCCTGCTCAGGTGGCTAACAAACTAAATGAGTATTTTGCATCTACATTTACACATGGAGTTATTCAGGGAGGGGAATGCCAGAGGCGAATTAAACTCTGGCAGTGAGCTAGATGATTTTGTAATAACTGAGAAGAAAGTGGAGGAGAAATTAAAAAAAAAAAAAAAAAAACATAAGAAAGGCACCTGGGATGGATGGGATCTATCCAATTATATTATAGGAGGCAGCAAAGGAAGTAAGCAAACCCTTAGCCATAATTATGAGAGCTTCCTTGGACTCAGGGGAGGTACCGATGAACTGGAGATGTGCAAATGTGACCCCAATTCACATAGGAGGATCAAAGTGGACACAAGTAATTACAGACCTGTTAGTTTAACTTCTGTTCAAGGAAAATTAATGGAGGTACTGGTTAAAAAGCACTCCAGGATCATATAGACAAGACTTCAGTTATAGCTCAGACACAGCATGAGTCTTGCCTGACCAATTTGATTGGATACTATGATGTGGTCACAAAGGAACTGGATGCAGGGAATAACTTTGATATCATATATTTGGATCTTAGAAAGGCTTTTGATATTTTGCACATGGAAGACTGCTGCACAAATGGGAGCAGTGTGGCATTGGAGGCAAATTGCGGCTATGGATAAAGGGATGGTTGAGGGGGAAGAAGACAGAGTGGTAATCAATGGACACTGCTCATCGTCGACTAATGTTATTAGTGGAGTCCCTCAGGGTTCAATACGGGGTCCATTGCTGTTTGCTGTATTTATAAATGATATTGAAGATGGTATATCAAGCTTAATGTCCAAGTTTGCACACGATACAAAGGTTGGCAGGGTTCTTAAGGACACTACTGACAGTATGCTGCTGCAACAGGATCTGGAAAGGTTGAGCAGATGGGCTGAGAGGTGGCAAATGAAGTTTATCATTGACAAATGTAAAGTACTATACTGGTACTACACTGACAGTGGGGCGCCTCCATAGCCAGGTGGGAAGGAGCAGCAGTGCGTAGCACACGCTTCTGGATTAGACCGGGGTTCAAGCCCGTCACCACCAAATACGGATGATGCGGAAAGGTCAGGGAATGACCACTGCATATCCCGGAGCAATATGGCCTTAGTTGCTAATGCTCCTAAAAACCAAAACAACAACAACAACAACTGACAGTGGTAGAGAATGAAAAGGACCTGGGGATAATTGTGCAGGCAGATATGAAGTTTTCTGAGCAGTACAGATGATTTGCAAGGGTAGCTCATGGTATCTTGCCAATGATATACAGGAATTTTTCTAGAAGGGATAAGGAGGTAATTATCCCCTTGTATAAGGCAATGGTCAGGCCACACCTTGAGTACTGTATTCAGGTCTGGAGGCCTCATTTTAAGAAGGATGTAGAGATGTTGGAACGAGTACAGAGAAGTGCAACAAGATTAGTGAATGGAACAAAGGGTTGCTCTTACGAAGAAAAGCTTAAGTGTTGCAGATTACATTGTCTGGAGACTAGGCACCTGCAAGGTGATCTGATTGAAGTGTATAAAGCCTTTAATGGTTTGAGCATGCTCAGTGCTGATGGGATTCTTCCACTTGCTGAGAATAATCGCCTGAGAGGGCATCAATTCAAATTGAGGAAAGACAGTTGTAGAACAGATGCATGGAAGTTTGCCTTTAGCCAGCGGGTAGTTTATTTAGGCTAAGGTGGACAGGTATTTGGAACGAGGAGAGGGGTGAAATGGGAGCGAGTTTTTTTTTTTTTTTTTGCTGATACTGCATAAGCTTGCTTTCTTGCATCATATGCCTCTACTAATGCTAATGCTAAGACATTCTGATTTACTGGCTTACTCTTTTTATTTCTCTGCACAATTGTTCGTTGTACTCATCAGAGTCATTAGGCTTATAACACACTCCTACTCTTATTTTCCCTTTCCCAGTTCTTATGTTACACCAAACTGACTCAACATTGCATTGTCAACCCATATCAACTAGATGCACTTCCTCAGATTTTATGTGTTTCTTAACTAATACAGCATAACCCCTCCTCCCTTCCTACCCTGTCTATACTTTCTGTAGACATTGTACTCCCCAAATTCCAATTCTGCTCTAATTATATCTGTGTGACACCATGTTCCTGATATCCTAACAATATCTTCCTTTGATGTCTTGATCAGCACTTCAAATTCATCAAATTTATTTACTATACTTCTAGCAATCAGTGTACATGCAAGTATACATGCTCCTGTTCTTACCCTTAGTTACCCTAATACAGCTCGTGTATTTACTTGAACCATGATGACTCCCAGCAGCTCTTGAAATCCCCAGCAACCTGCTCTGTAAACTGCTGCTCATCACAATAGAAGCAGTGCAAGAATCACTTTTGCCTCTGCCAGTGGCCACTCTTAATCTTTTTAGCGTGTGTATCCTCTCAAGCTAGCAGTTTTCTGACCCACCTAACACTGCCTCAATAGCATCAGCAAATATTCTTGCACCCTTTCTGTTTAAGTGTATTGCATGCCTGTAGAAGCAGTCTCTCCTGTTAGCAAGCATGCTGAAAAAATTCTGCCCCCACGAGCCTTGCACAGTCTCTTCAGGGCTGAATTGATTGACAAGGCTCTCATCATATACACCCTCCTATCGTGTCTCGGCAGGATTGCAGACACTTTCAAATTTAACCCTAACTCACAACTTTTTTTCAACATTGACCTGTACTTGTTAAGTAAATCTACAGATCTCTTGCTCTTTAGGTCATTAGTGCTAATGTGCACATCAATATCACCTTTTGTGCCCTTAAAAGATGATATCTTCTCTACAATGTCAACTTTTACCCCTGGCAGACATACCCTGGTCCTGTTCCACCTATCCTTTTTGCATAATATATTCCCCGTCTCCTTTTTGCATAATATATTCCCCGTCTCCCTGACAATAACTAGCTCCTGTGGAACCAGTGCATTCTACCTTGGAGATTGCCGTTGTGTTGCCTGATGCACAGGAGTGAGCTCTGGCATTGAGTTGGGCAGCTGAGAGCTTGATGGGCCTCTCATATTAATTTCTTCGAGGGCAAACTCTCATAGACACCCATCAGAATTCTGAGTAGGTGCTTAATTTCTTCACAGTCTTTACACCTAACACACACACACACACAAAGACATCCTCCTTGGCTAGATCATGTCCTGTTCTAGACAGGTCTGCAAAGATTTCACACTTCGCACATTTTTTTAGACTAATGCGTTGAAGAATCGGCCCCTTCGGTTCTCCCCCGAGCCACAGTACTACAGCTACTTTGTGCTCATTGCTTTGCTGCTTTAGTCTGGGTCATGATTCCATTTAAGTACAATTTAATAACAATGAAATTTAATAAGATTAATAAATTTTTAATTGATTAATTGATAATACTATACTAAGCTAACAGATTTCTAATACAGTGCTACATATTTCGCTATCTAGTTTTAAGTTAAATCTTATGCTATCAAGTTCGGGATATATGTTACGCTATTCCGTATCGTATAACAATGGCGGCAAGTTATGAACGGTAAAATCTATGGACAAAAAGTATTAACTTTCAAAATCACTATCTAAATTCAAAATAAACCAAGGAGCTTGACTATGACTATAAAGCTACTTATAGAAAATAACTTAATATAACAATTAAGTCAATAACATGGCTAAATATAAATAAAAACTTAGCATTCGCCAGAGCTGCAAAATCTTGTCCAACACTTGGATAACCTTGTACCCAAGTACAGTTTTATTTCCTATAACACAAAAATATATTTTTGTTCTTCCAGCTTAATTTTGGTATGAAGGGTGGAAAAAGTTTTCCCTCATCACTGTCTGAAGTTGTCACTTTTGGTAATTATGAAAATTGTCTTTATATCTCACAAAAACAATTAGCATTTTTTTTTTCTTTTCAGCCTGAGTTTCTTTTGGTAATTGTTATGCTCCATTTTTAACAAATTATACTCCAAGTATAATTTGCTAAAAATAGAGCAAACATCAAATATATTTGTTAAAAACTCATTATTCACTGAATAACAAGTGAATAATGAGTTTTTAATAAAAAAATTTCTCATTACAGTATAAAAGTTACATTGAAAAAAAAGTAATAATAAAATAAAAATCATTGAGAACCATTCATATTTTGAATTACAACACAATTTCTGTAACTACTAAAGCTTATAGGCATAAAATCTCAATAGTGGTCACCAGCCACATGAGAGTTACAATTTTCAGTTTTGTCATTTGTTTTTTTTTTTGGTGAAAAAAATTTCTTGATAAACTTAATGATCTACAATACTATGATATTTTCCTGCCTAATTTTCAGAGTTATAAGGATAGTAATAAATCTTCTGTCACTTTGGAAAGCGACAGATTTATACTTTAGTTTCCACTCTATGTATACAGGCATAGCCCATTATTCAGTGCCTCAATTTCATTGTTAATGAAGTATAACTCAATCCCACTGAGTTATACTTCAAGGAATAAAGTCCCTTTTAAGGACTTTGTTTATTTATCATTCCTGTGCCTCTGACAGTTACTTGTTTGTCTAGCATCACAGTCTCATAGTATGCATTTTTGTTGTGCACTGTTGTAGTGGTCTGCTTATTTATTATTTCCAGCTATGTGGTAGTTATTCATTCATCTGGTTTCATTTGGTGTGACTGACTTCACTCTGTCATTCTCAATCTTTTTTTTTTGCTTGTTTTTCACTGCAGTGCTGATTTTCATTTATTTTGCCCTATTTAATTTGCAATGCAGTGGCTTCAAAACAACTGCTATTAATTAAGCCACTGAGTATGCCAAACACGCTGTTGATATTACCAGACATCATGGAATTTCTCCCAGATGGCAAGAGCATAATAAAAGATGCTGATAAACAAGGAGTTAACTGGGAATGTATATTACCCAGTGGCGTAACTATGCCAATGCAGCCTATGCGGTGCATTGGTGCCCACGACCGAAAGTGGGCTCACTGCCCTCTTGCTCGAAACAGAAAAAAATTTAATTGAGTAAAAATGTAAGTTTTTTAGTTATGTTTATGACAAAATTTACTGTCTAAGAACAATAATTTTTTTCACACAAAGCATGTTTATTGTTAGCTGCACAGCACAAGCAAAACTGCAGTGAATAGAGGTGAAATGGAATTAGCATAGCTGCTGCTTCAAGGGCAATTTTTAAGGATTTGTGACTGCGGGGGTCAGAGTTAAATAGGGGCCCACTTATTGGGGGCCCATTTAGGGGTAATTATTATTGAGTATAGTATTACTATTGCACCTATAATATTTCTGAGTATTACTGAGCATCACGTTTACCGTTGTATTGTTATTTTTTTCCACACTAAACTTTGCATTGGGGCCCACTTTTTCTAGTTTCACCACTGATACTACCATACCATCCTTTTATATATAAAAAAAAAGCATGGAATATCAAAAGTTTGATTAAAATAATTTTTAGTATAGTTAATAAAAGGAGACTATTTCAAATGCAGGTTACTGAAATATTTGAAGCAGCTTAAAAGTAACACTTCTTTGTGTGAACCATCAGGGGATGCTATGGTCTTTCCAGTGATGGTGGCAGCACTTGGGCTTATGCTACTTTACAAACGACTGCAAAAAAAGTTACTGTAGTCAACCTAAAGTAACTAATATCTTTTTTAACTGGATAAAATCACCCACTAGGTGAATCTGTTATCCATTAGAAACTTGAGGTACTGCTGTGACCAGTTTTGGAACTTACTGGTTCTATTATCAGATAGCAGTGCCTCACATTTTTAATGGACGATGTTATCCAATTAAAAACTATATTAGTTGCTTTAGGTTGACCTACATGGACATTTGCCATCATTTCTAAAAAAAGTATAAGCCAGAGCACAGTTGACATCACTGGAGAGACCACGATATCCCAATAGTTGACTGCAAAAGTTAATATACAGAAGCATTATATTTAAACTGTTTGAAATATTGCAATAGCCTGTGATTGAAATGGTCCTCCTTTTATTAGTTATTTATTATACTAATATACTGGCCTTACAGATCTTTTCTATGGTGATTTAACATCCATGTAACGAGTTATGTTTCTAATCAGCAGGTTTCTTCTGATTTACTTCATTTTTTTTTTTTTTTTTCTGTAGTTGTTGGCGCATCGGCTTCTGTGGCCATAATGCACCTCCCAAGGTTTTTGCATTACTTTGATCCAAGCCCGAAGCAGGATTCGAACCCACAACCTTTGGGTTGCCCCGGCAGGCACTTTACCCACCTGGCTAGCCCGGTCGGCGATTTACTTCATGGCTGCTCATTTAGATTAGATGTCTCCATTCACTGCTTGACACAATGTTGGTTGGTTGGTTTAATTTTTTATGGTGCATTGGCAGGTTAGGCCATAATGCTCGATGTAAGGTTGCTAATAGGTCTACCTGCTGTCTGGTGATGGAACAAATAAGTTCTGAAACCAGTCACAGTAGTTGGTTTTTTTTTTTTTTTTTTTTTTAGGAGCATTAGCAACTAAGGCTATATTGCTCCGGGGATATGCGGTAGTCATTCCCTAACCTTTCCGCATTCTCCGTATTTGGTGGTCACGGGCTCGAACTCCGGTCCAATCAAGAAGCGTGTACTATGCACTGCTGCTCCTGCCCACCTGGCTACGGAGGCGCCAGTCACAGTAGTGCTTAGAGTTTTTAATGGACAATGGATGATGTTATCCAATTAAAAACTATATTATTTACTTTACGTTGACTATGTGGACGTTTGTAGTTGTTTCTAAAACAACATAAACCCGAGCATTGTCACAGTCACTTGAGAGACCACAGCATCCCCTGACAGACAACTGCAAAAGTTAATGCAAAGAAGTGTCATATTTGAGCTGTTTTTAAATATTTTTCTTTCAAAGTGCTAAATTTTAAAAGAAAAGTATTTGATTATTGATAAAAAGATAAAAGCTCATTTAACTTACCATATACATTACCTTAGCACAACCAAAATCAATCAGCTTAATGCACCCTTTTGGTTCACATGGCATAACCATTATGTTTGCTCCCTTAATATCTCTGTGGACTACCTTATTTTTGTGAAGATATGCTGCTCCATCAAGTATTTGCTTAGAGTAGTGACTAATTACAGACTCACTAAATGGACCAAACTGGGCTAGATTATGAGCAATTGAACCTCCAGAAATATACTGCATAAATATATTTATTGTGCTTCCAACAAGCTCAGTACCTAAATAACTAAATAAAATTTTAATTAAAATTTGTATGAATTTAAATTACAATTAATTGAATCACTAATAAAATAAATCTTTTCTATCAAATGTAATTAAGAAATATAACTAATAACATATCACAGATCAAGCTATAGACTCTGATAACACACACACACTGATATGACTGTACTAAATACAATGTACAATATTTACTAACATAACTACCATTCTATTAGTAAATATAAGGAAGCAAATTGCTGTAAGTTAGGTCTTACAGTAATAAGGTTGTTATACATTTGTATCATTTGCAGATATTAATATTTCAAATATTTTTAGATATTGATATAATGATGTGAACCCTTGTTGGATCATGTCATTATATCATATATGTAAATACGTATGTATTCCAAGCCAGTTTTTAAATGTGTACTCCAGTTTTGCACTTTGGAGGAAAAATTCTATGCTTTTCTAAGGATAGCTAACTACTTAACTATAGCCCTGAGTGAAAAACTCCTTAATAACACAGGCTAACATGATTTTTACCTCCACTAATATATAAGCTGTTTACAGTCAATTATTTTTATACAAATATTTCTTTCACATCATGTCACAATTTCTACATATACAGGTTTAGTGTTTACCCAGTCACACATGCAAGCAATTTAAATAACATAGGTTACCTAATTAGTTATCAGAACTGTTCAGCCAAATAGATAACATGTGTGTGAAATGTGAAGAGCAAGTTCAATGTGATTAAATACCTAGATTACCTAATTATCAGAACTGTTCAGCCAAATACATAGGCTCAACATAGTTAAATAAACCATTTCAACATTTCAAACAACCATGCACATTATCATGAATATAGTTTATAGAATATGGTGGGGCAGATGGATTGCCGTAGTTCATTACGTAAGCCTAAACTAGATGACATTAAAATTTTATTAAATTAAATTGGATAATGAATATAAATTACACAAAATGGAAGCACTGGCCTCAACTAAATTCAAATTAGAAGATAGACACACACGGTGAACACTAGTCCCCTTTACCTCTATTGAATTATCAGGAGTTTGGCATTTGGATAAAGTGATTCTCCCCACAACCAACCGGAGACAAGTTCCTCTGTTCACATGACCATAGCAATATTTTTAACCTCCTCTTTGCACAAACCTATTCTTAATGGCTACTGAAAATGTTAATACAAAGAGAAGTAGTTCTCTCTTGCCATTTAAATAATATAGGTTACCTAATTAGTTATCAGGAGAACTGTTCACCTTTAGTTTATTGTGTTCAAGTTTTATAATTTTCTGCTGTCTATGCTCTTTTTAGAGTTTACAAACTTTGCAAGAATGCATTTCAGAAAAGTAATATCTTTTTAATGCTTGTCTTTCTATCATTTTGATGTTTGATTCTTTCACATGTGTGTGAAATGTGAAAGAATCAAACATAATTTAAATAAGATATTTTCAGAAGTGAGTTATTTAAATATATTTTTTTAATGCTAAACACCTTAAAAAAATATTTCAGCTTACCCAACAATGTTCGTATGCTGAAGAGTTTGTAATAGTTGAACTTCCTGCTGAATAGCTCTATATTCCTTTTTTGCAGATGTTAAATCCTTTTCATCCAAATTAATCTCTTTAACAGCAATGAGATCTCCAGTATCTGTCATACCACACCATACCTAAATAACAGTAATTACAGCATTAATAACCATCACATATATAAATGTCAATACAGGCAACCCCCGTATAACATGGTACTTCTACAACATAGTTTCGCTCTAACATGACTGATAAATTGCGGCAATCCTCACACAACACGGTACTTCAGCAACGAGGTTTCGTTCTAACACAGTTTGAGAATTACGGGAAATCTCGCATAACGCGGTATTTTTCAGCTTTTGTGCTGGGAAAACCCTGCTATTATGTTAGACGTAATCCTCAACATTTCCATTCCTTTTTGGGAATCCCCGCTGTAGACTTGCTAGTCGTTATCGCCTCATGATATTTTTCTAAGGCACATTTCTGGAGGTCACTACCATAAAACAAAAACAGTTTGCAATTTCCAGTTTATTCGTCTTTTCTGTTAGTGTAATCAATTCTAAACTCGATCTTTTTGCATTTGCTATGGTACCGATAGCTGGAATTCTGTGGGTTTTCATGCTATTATGGTGAAATGTGTTTCCCCTTCCATGAAATCTTCAATCATATAAAAAACATAAATAAATTTTCAGAAACTCATTACTCCGTATCATGTTTGTTGCAACTTGTGCATACTGTGTTCTTTAATTACGTATCATTTTTACTGTTTTAAATTTTACAAAAAAAAAAAAAAGAAAAAGAAAAAAGTCAGTGAACAGAAATATCAATTTGTATGTACAATTACTGTACGTATTAATTAAGCTATGTATGTAAGCGTAAATTTATTTTTATTTTGCTAACTGGAAAATATTCTTCCGATTTTCACAAATCATTTAAAAGGAGGGCACTGTATTTTGTTGGGAGATCCCTTGGCTAGATTCTGTGCTATTGAACTTGTGCTTGTTTGAAACCATAAAAATAATTGTGACTTTGAAGAGTGCAGTTCATGACTTTAAAGAGAGCAGAAGGTACACGAAATTCAGATGCTGCAGAACAGATTGTGCTTAGCAGCGATGAAGAGGAAGAAAATTAAATGAACGTACATTACCTCACATATAAGTATCAGAGTTTGTAGGGCAAGACATTTGTTCAGTTATTGCTATTTAAGTTACTACTATTATAAAAATAAAGTTAAAATATTAAGTTATTACTACTATAAAAACTAAGTTTCCGATAGTTATAAAAAAAAAAAAAAAAAAATGGCGGATTTTGTTAGCTTTTTAAATGTAACCCTCCCCTTTTGTACTGGTTCGAAACTGTATAACACAGTTTCGCATTACACGAGATTTGTAGGAACCAAACTACAGTGTTATACGAGGATTACTTGTATTTTATAATTCTGCTAATGCATCTGTAATGCAAGTTTGTTTTTAATAAGAGGCACCACTGCTATTGGAAGTAATTCGATAAAAGTAAACCCAATCCATGCGAGTACAATTAAATTTAGTTTATTATTATAACTTACACAAAAAAAGGTTACAAACTCCACTACTGAGCATATAAACTAAACTTAATTGTATTTGTGTGGATTTAGTGTTTTTCTTCTTTGATATACTTCCATAGGCTTCCAATAATGCCATTCCCACAGCATATTAGAACTGCTGCTTTAATTATTTCATAAATAAATTTTAAATAAAAAAAGGGGTGAAGGTAAAGAAAGCCAACACGAGAAACATTGGATAACTTAGGTGGAAAATTAGTTTCCTGATACAGCACTCTAGCACTGCTCGCTCGGTAAACAGGCGGTAGGTGTTATCCATCTGGAGCAAAGTCGAGAACGATATATTGATTGACAGGTAGGCATGGCAAACAATGTGCTGACTGGTGCGCGAACACAACACACAATAACATTGGTTTAGTATCACTTTAGCAGTACTCAGAAGCACTAATGGTAACTTGCCCTAATGAATGGTTTCCATAATGGTGAAAAAAGGTCAGGTTACTTCCACTTGAATTCCATGGGAGCTTAGGTTACCCCCCTCCCAAAGTGGAGGGGATAACCTAACCTTTTTTCTTCAGAATCACAGTCATATTTAGAAATACATTCATAAAAAAATAAATTTTTTTTATGACTGTATTTTTATTTTTTTGTTCAATAATATGCCCTAATGGTGAAAAAAGGTCAGGTTAACTGAATCCCACTTGAATCCCTCCCGAAATGGAGGGGTAACCTAACACCATTTTTCTTTAGAATCATGGGTGGATTAGCACATTAATTGTTTATTAACAAAATATTAATTTTTTATTACTGTACTTTTATTTTTAAGGTCAGGTTACGAAATATAACAAAAAATAAAGAAACCTTTTCCTTTTTTTTGTAACCAAACCTAAATCAACAGTATAGTAAAAACACTCATGAACTCCAAAAATCTGCTTTTAATAATGAGAAAAAAAACATAAAGAAGAACATAAAAATGAACAGAACGAAACTTTTATTAATTTAGTTTTCATCAAAAAATCAACCAACATTTTATTTTCCTTAAGAATTTCTTCCACCTTTAAAAGATTCATCGCTACTATTACCTGTTTACCGTTCATCACAAAACTATTATGCACCATTCTTTACTCATAAATGCACATTATAATGTCAACCAATGACTACACAATAGCTTGTCATCTGTCGCACCCACCACCAATCATTTCATCATTTGCCACGCCTACCCGTCAATCAATATATCCTTCTCAATTTCAGCTCCAGACCGATAACACCTACCGTCTGTTTACCGAACAAGAAGCGCTAGAGTCCGGTGTCGGGAAACTAATTTTCCTCGTAAGTTATCCAATGTTTCTCGTTCTCATGTTAGCTTTCTTTACCTTAGCCAAAAAAAGGTTAATGAAAAAATCTGACAGACTTTTGATTTATGTATATATAACTTAGTTAAATATACATAAATCAGAAGTGTTTTGCATCTTGTCATTTTTCTAAGATGGAATTTATAATATAGTAAAACCTCAACACATCAGGCTTTGTTATATCTTGCTTTCAGATTATTATAATCTTTCATCACAGGTGAAAAAAATCGACGTACAAGTTCTACCCCTTGATGAGCATCTTTCACTGAAACTTCTTGTTCAAACACAGTAGGTTCCTCATCTTCATCACTACAAATTTCAGAAGATTACGTTACATCTGCCATGAGTTCCTCTTCATTCGTGCAAATCCCGAAACATTCAATGTTCGCATCCACTTCTGCGTAATCTCTGAAGCTTAAGTTTTCCTGTAAGTTTAGGTGATGATGCACACGCTCAAATATTTCTTCCCTATTATCAAATTGTTCTTTGCAATTAAGAGAGGAAGAAGCACGCAAAACATCACATATTGCATCATTCAAGGCAGTAAATCCAGCATGTTTGAAGCAGCCGGCAATCCCTTTTTCATCAAATTCATCCCATGCTGAAACACAAATACGTTGCCTGCAGGAAGTCAATTTTGCATTGATTTTTGCTTTCAAGACATAGCACAATTTTGTTTAATAGCTTTCTTCAGTAGTTTTTCTTAAACAATTTTCCTTCCATTTGTTTCTAGCATCAATGTCCATGGCTGCATTTTTGCAACAAATGTTTGAAAGCCAGGCCATGACAAGTCTTAAATTTCTGGAAACATCCACCTGACCTTTTAAATTCTTCAATATCAATTTGATGTGCAAACGATTCAGTCTTAGCTTTTAAAAGATTACCATCAATGGGAACATTTTCTGCACGTATCATCATCATCCATTCCAAAAGTCCTTTTCAAATGTGGATACTTCGACTTTCATGCTGGAATCTACTCAGTGCAGCAGATTTCTCTAAAGGTTCAATCTTTTTCCGATCTTTCAGAATAGTGAACAAAGTACGCTTAGGAATGCTGAACTGCCAGTCTTAGAATGCACACCATTATTTTATCTGTAATTGGCAAAGCTATCCGCTTTCTTGGAGTCATACCATAAACATACACTCGAACTATGTAATGAAATGAACTTCTAGCCGATGTTCATTTCATTACCGCACTGCGAGAAAAGAGTGTGGGAAATCTTAACAAATGATCTCTCACAGTCGGGCTACAATTACTTCACTATATTTGAAGCTTTCTGTCATTTTTAACAATGAATATTGTAATAAAAAAGTAAAAATTCAGATTAAGATGTAGAAATTTATGGTCGTTACGGCGAAATCCTTTTATTTTCAAGGTCATTATACTAAATGTAAAATAGCATTGGGTTAATGAGGATATTATACTGTGTTGGGATGTTAAAAAAGAGGGTCGCTATAAAGAGCTTCGAATAATATATATATATATATATATATATAATGACTTAAAAGTTAGAATATAATAAAATAAGAAAATAAATAAGAAAATATTAAGCTATCATTAGAGGCAGCAAAATGCACATCCTCCATATGATACAACCAATAATCATAACCAATAATTCTTATAAAAATAAAACATAAGCCAGTAGTATGGCAAAAAACAGTAGAGTTAAAGTTAAAATAAAAATAAATCAACAGGAAGGGGGAAGTAAAGATAAAAAGACAGAAGCCATAGCCGAAAGTCCCCAAATAATTTAGAGCTTTAAATCCAATTAATAATAACAATAATAAATCCAATTTAAAATAATGCGAATTTTATAATAATTTAGCGGTACCCCCCGAAAAGTACCAGCTACAAAAAAGGTGACATATCACCAAAAAGGGACTAAAAAGACTATTAAAAGAAAACAAAATAACAAAATACAAAGGGTACTAGGAAAGTTTTGCAATACAGCTTTGTTTATTTAATTTTTTCAAAGTAATTTCCTCTACATTCAATACACCTCTCCATCCTCCGAAACCAATCTTTAAACCAGTTCCGCCAAGTTTCACTAGGGAGTAAAGCACACTCGTTGTCCCAAGCCCGTAGAAGGTCCTCATCACTGGAAAACCGCCTCCCTTTTAGCTTCATTTTCACATGCGGGAACAGTGCAAAGTCGCAGGGAGCAAGGTCTGGACTGTAGGGAGGGTGCTCGAGAAGTTTCAGTCCTGTCGTGGTCAAATATTCGGTGCAGGCTTTGGCGCGGTGAGCTGGAGCATTTTCGTGATGGAGGTACCAGGTGTCCATACTTGACTTTGGCCACAGGTTCTTCATAGATCCAATGACTTTAGGCAGGCATTGTTCAGTATACCACTTAGCTGTGACTGTCTTCTGCGTGTCCAAAACGACCCATTCCACAATTCCACTCGATTTGAAAAATACAGCTATCATTTTCTTCTTTACAGATCGGGATTTTCTGACAATTACGGGTGTGTTGTCATCATCAAAGACCCAAACTTTGTTTTGAGCCTTGGTCGGCAGATCGTAATAGTACAGCCAAGTCTCGTCACCTGTCACAATGTTGTTCACATACCGAGATTGTCCCTTATCAAACTTTTTTAACATCTCCCGGCACCAAGTCACACGTCGTGTCATCTGCTCTTCAGTCAGTTTATGCGGCACCCAGAGAGAACAAAGTTTCTTCACTTGTAAATGATCTTGCAGAATCGAATGAATTGCTGGTGCATTTAGGCCCAAAGTATCCTCTATCTGTTGGTAGGTCACTCGCCTGTTTTCGTCAAGCATTTTCCTCACAGCAGTAACGTTTCCTCCGTAACTGATGTTCGTGGCCTTCCCGGCCTCTCAGAATCCTCCAGAGTGAAATTTCCCCTTTGGAATTCTCTATACCACCTGAATATCGTTGTACGATGTGGACAATCATCATCTAGTGCAAGAGTCATTTCTTCTAAGCACTGGTCTATGGTTAAACCACGCACAAAATTATACCGCAAAACTGTCCTTATCTTAGGTAACTACCATTAGGGGTAAAGGGAAGGGTTATTGCTTCCGTAAAGGCGACTACGATGGACTGAGACAGTATTTAAATTCTATACAGTGGGACCAACTGATGATGTTACCAACAGCAAATTCAAAATGGGAAGCATTCAAAGAACTTATCTAGGAAGCTACTGGGCTTTACATACCAACTGAGCAATATTGTTCAAGGTTTAGGCCAAAATGGATGTCAGATGAACTAATGAGGCATATGGCAGAGAAGAAAAATGCATGGGATACATACAAATTAACACATGACACAGAAGCCTATGATAGATAGAAGTTGATATGCAACCAAGTTACAAAGGAGGTTAGGCAAGCGAAGGCAGATTACGAGAAATCCTTGGCAAGGGATGCAACGAAAAACAGCAAAGAGTTCTTTACTTATGTAAACTCTAGAAGGAAGGGGATGAATCAGATTGGTCCACTTGATATTGATGGGTCAAGTGTTGATGATCCTGCTCAGGTAGCTAACAAACTAAATGAATATTTTGCATCGACATTCACACATGAGGAGTTATTCAGCGAGGGGAATGCCAGAGGTGTATTCAACTCTGGCAGTAAGCTACAGAATCTTGAAATAACTGGGAGTAAAGTGGAGGAGAAACTGTTGAAGATAAACACAAGAAAGGCACCCGGGGTGGATGGGATCTATCCAGTTATATTAAAGGCGGCAGCAAAGGAAGTAAGCAAACCCTTAGCCATAATTATGAGAGCTTCCTTGGACTCAGGGGAGGTACCCATAGACTGGAAATGTGCAAATGTGACCCCAATTCACAAAGGAGGATCAAAGGCTGACACAAGTAATTATAGACCTGTGAGCTTAACTTCTGTTCCAGGAAAATTAATGGATTTTTTTTTTTTTTTTTTTTTTTTTTGATTTGGTAGTTATTGGCGCATCGGCTTCTGTGGCCATATTGCACCTCCCAAGGTTTTTGCAGTACTTTGATCCAAGCCCGAGGCGGGAATCGAACCCGCGACCTTTGGGTTGCCGGGCAGGTACTTTACCCACTCGGCTAGCCCGGTCGGCGGAAAATTAATGGAGGCACTGGTTAAAGAAACACTGCAGGATCATTTAGACAAGACTTCAGTTATAGCTCAGACACAGCATGGTTTTGTTAAGGGGAAGTCTTGCCTGACCAACTTGATTGGATACTATGATGCAGTCACAAAAGAACTGGATGCAGGGAATAACTTTGATATTATATACTTGGATCTTAGAAAGGCTTTTGATACTGTTGCACATGGAAGACTGCTACACAAATTGGAGCAGTGTGACATTGGAGGCAAATTGCCGCTATGGATAAAGGGGTGGTTGAGGGGGAGAAGACAGAGAGTGGTAATCAATGGACACTGCTCATTGTGGACTGATGTTATTAGTGGAGTCCCTCAGGACTCAGTGTTGGGTCCATTATTGTTTTCTGTATTTATAAATGATATTGATGATGGTATATCGGGCTTAATGTCCAAGTTTGCAGACGATACAAAGGTTGGCAGGGTTGTCAAGGACACTACTGACACTATGCTGCTGCAACAGGATCTGGAAAGGTTGAGCAGATGGGCTGAGAGGTGGCAAATGAAGTTTAACATTGACAAATGTAAAGTACTACACATGGGAAACAGCAACCCCAGAGCAACGTATCAACTCTGTGGTACTACACTGACAGTGGTAGAGAATGAAAGGGACTTGGGGGTGGTTGTGCAGGCAGATATGAAGTTCTCTGAGCAGTGCAGACGGGCTGCAAGAGTAGCTCATGGAGTATTGTCAATGATATACAGGAATGTTTCCAGCAGGGATAAGGAGGTGATTATTCCATTGTATAAGGCGATGGTCAGGCCACACCTAGAGTACTGTATACAGGTCTGGAGGCCTCATTTCAAGAAGGATGTAGAGCTGCTGGAACGAGTACAGAGAAGGGCAACAAGATTAGTGAATGGAACAAAGGGGTGCTCTTACGAAGAAAGGCTTAAGTTTTGCAAATTACAGTGTCTGGAGACTAGGCACCAGCGAGGTGATCTGATAGAGGTGTATAAAGCCTTGAATGGTTTAAGCATGCTCAATGCTGATGGGATTCTTCCTCTAGCTCAGAAAAATCACCTGAGAGGGCATAAATTCAAATTGAGGAAAGACAGATGTAGGATAGACATGTGGAAATTTGCCTTTAGGCAGCGGGTGGTTGGTTGGTGGAACAGACTTCCATCCTTTGTAGTGGAGGTTTATAGCCTAAATAAGTTTAAGGCTCAGCTGGACAGGTATTTTGAACGAACAGAGGGGTGAAGTGGAAGTGGGTTTTTTTTTTTTGGCTGATGCTGCATAAGCTTGCTTTCTTGCATCAAATGCCTCTACTAATGCTAATGCTAATCTCATTTCGTGACCACGATGCCATCGCAAGCACTTTACACTCTCACTATTAATGAATAACTGAGCCCATCGACTTGGCGCGGCGGCTACTATGCACGTATGAACATGTCTCAACATGCAGCAACAAGCAGCTTCCTGTGATTCATTGTTGCGTCATATTGCAAAACTTTCCTAGTACCCTTTGTATAGACTGACCATTATGCCCCATATCGACAGAGGACCACGAGGCCAATAATGGTCATGGAATCGCTCCATTTCAATCACTATACAAATCGTCACAAAGGCAAACAGATTGAAGGACAAAACCCTTCTTCCTCAGATCGATCCACAAATGCAGAGGATTTGCATAGCGGTGGTCCTTATGTAGCGAGAAATAAACTATAGAACAGACTTTGTTATTTTGTTTTCTTTTAGTAGTTCTTTTTAGTCCCTTTTTGGTGATATTTTTTGGAACTGGTACCTTTCGGGGGGTACTGCTAAATTATTATAAAATTGGCATTATTTTAAATTGGATTTAAAGCTCTAAATTATTTGGGGACTTTTGGCTAAGGCTTCTGTCTTTTAAGTTGATAAAGAACTTGATAAATCAACAAATGTCGATTTATTTTTATTTTAACTTTCGCTCTACTGTTTTTTGCCATACTACTGGCTTATGTTTTATTTTTATAAGAATTATCGGTTATATATATATATATATATATATACTGTATATATATATATATAGTCAATTATGTGCAATTGTCTTAAAATATTATTACACAGAAATTTATTCTTTAGTGGATTAGATAATATGTGGTTTTGATTTAAGTATTTGCAGTTTTTATAATATTTATTACCTACCATTCCAAAAGCTCCTCTTCCTAACAGATTTCCTTTAGTCCACTGAATTCTGCATGATACATTTTGATGTCTATCAGCATTTCTATGGGAAGCATCAATTAACTGAAAAATTTCACAATACTTTGTTTAAAATATTAGATTTTTATAAATTTTTTACATATTTTTAAATATTTGTAGTTATATTTAACAATCGAATAACTAACAGCCCATACAACTGAACTTCACAAATCTACAGATCAAGCAACTTTAGAACTGATGCTTGCCAATTTTTGGAATTTACTAATTTCAAGTGCTCATATTGCACTTATACATAAATGATGTGGCATTACTGAAAAGTCTGTGACTAACTAACCAGAAGGAGACCCACATCTCATAAATATGGCTTGTGGGAAAATGACTAAGTTAAAACCCAGTCTACTCCTCACCTCAAGGTGTACAGGGTCAGCTATGTGGCTGCTAAAAACTTTTACAATCAAGACTCGTGCCAGCTGGGATGTTTTTCCAAATCAACAAAGTCCCTGCTATGCTCATCAGGGAACCTTTAGGATGCAGTGTTAAATATGCTAGTGGAGCAATCTCCAAGACAGGTACCTTAAACATCAACGGACTGGAATTAGCAAAATAACTAGGCCAATATGGTATCAGAGTAGCAAGTTCTCCTGAAACCAAGGGGATAACAGAGCAGTATTATCCAGTACAGTTGTATAAAGAACTAGTAGGGTGATGAAATTTATGTGTTCACATGGTCAAGTAGAGCTCTTTCATACCTTAGAAAGAGCAATAGAAACAAATGACACAGAACAGTAGGTTTAAATAGCATGGTAGGAAATGACAGATTCAACTACAATGATATTTTAGGAAAACTTTGAGAGAATAGTAAAAGCAACAATTATGGTAAAAGGCTGCTAGAATTTTGTAAAAGCCATGTACTCATTTAAAATACACTATTTCACATAAATACAGCCACAGATTTATATGATGGAAGCATAACATAAACAAGAAAAGCATAATTGACTATCTCATTACAGAAATTGATCTTAAACAACTAGTGAAGATAGTTGAAGATTCCTGCTCAACAGTGAAATGGCATTGCTAACACTAATATCACTTTGTATGAAGAATGGCAAAAATTTAAAAGAACCTTATCAAAAGTTGCATAAAAGGATACATGAGGGAGATCTATAAAGAAGGAAATTCAGAATGCTGTATGATCTTCAGGAACCTTTAAAAATATTAGACAAAGGTTGTAACTCTTGACATGAAATGAAATTTTTATGAAATTTGGGATGGTTAAACAAAGCTTTCTAAAAGAGCCAGAGTATAATTTCATGAAAATTCATCCACTGGGAGTTGATTCATTACATGCAGGTTCAGACAGACACTGATATGGCGAAAACAATAGGCACTTAATTCATATGGAAATATGTCTATGAATTGGATCATTATTATATGCAAATTATACTGTGCTGCTACAAAGTAGCTTGTATGATCTTCATGAATTGTTGAAAATATTAGATAAAAGTTTTAGCTCTAATTTGGCATAAAAATCAGTTACTAAAGCAAAAAGATTGACAGTTGGGAGAGACAAGGAAAATTAAGTGAAGGCTATGTAACCGAAAATTGGAACAAATTAGTAGATTTGTGCATCTATGAACAGTCTTTAATGATGGAAGATTAGACATGGAAATAAACAAAAGAATAAGTATAGCAGAACATAAAGGAAGCCAGTTAATCAAATTCATTAGCTGTTTATAATCAGTTTTAAAGTGTATTTTAACCTATGGAGATGAGCTGTATAAGAAACAAAGGAATTGATCAAAAATAAGAATCTTCAGAAAAATAAATGGACCTAAGAGATGAAAGCAATGACAAGACCACATTACAAATGGAAATAACACAAAAAAAAAAAAATCTTAGGATAACAAATATCCAATCAAAGTAAGTTAAGCAAACTTAAAAGGTATGTGCAGGTAGAACGTATGGAATAAGGGAGATTAGCTAAATATTCTAGGCAAGAATGAGCAGTAATAAGCTCAGAAGCAGACCACAAGGAAGATGACTGCATGGTGTCGAGCAAGTATTAGAAAATAGGAGCTCAGTCTGGCTAGGAAAGAAGAGCTAACATGAAAAAGGATAGCATGAAGGAAAAGAGTGAATAAAAGGATGATATTCCAGTCAGTCTGATTTTTGTTGCATAAATGTGATCTGTACACCCACTAGGTATAACAAATTTAGATGATGATCAATGATAGTAATTGTAATGGAGGAATGTGATGCAAGAAAACAAGTGTAGCATCAGCAAAAAAAAAAAAAATTCACATATCCATTCCCTCTAGAAATTTGTCCAGTTCCTCCTTGAATTTATTTAAGCTATCAACTTCCACAATGACAGATGGAAGTTTGTTCCAGAAATTAACCACCCGCTGGCTAAAGACAAATTTCTGCACATCTGTTTTACAACTGTCTTTCCTCAATTTGAATTTATGCCCTCTCAGGTTCGTAATATGAGCAAACAGAAGAATTCCATCAGAATTCGGTGTGCTCAACCCATTCAAGACTTTATACATCTCAATCAGATCACCTCGCAGGTCCCTAGTCCCCAGATGCAATTTGCAGAACTTTTTTTTTTTTTTTTTTTCACGAAAACCCGAAACATGAGAGCTATTAGAGCCAATAGTACTTAGTACCGTGCATGGGCTGGAGGTTGACAAGATGAAAGAAGATATTTGTTGACATTAGACATGAACTTCTGTGGACTGTAATTTTCAGGAAATAGTAGTAGTAATAGTGGCATGTAATGCAAGAAAGCAAGCGCATGAGCCTATGCAGAATCAGCCAAAAAAAAAAAAATTTTACGCAATAATTCCCTCTAAATGTTTGCCCAGTTCCTCCTTAAATTTATTTAACCTAATAACTTCCACAATGACAGATGGAAGTTTGTTCCAGCAATTAAGGCAAATTTCCACACATCTATTTTATATCTGTCATTCCTCAATTTGAATTTATGCCCCTTAGGTTCGTAATCTGAACAAGTGGAAGAATCCCATCATAATTCAGCGTGCTCAACCCATTCAAGACCTTATACACCTCAATCAGATCACCTTGCAGGTACCTAGTCGCCAGCCACTGCAATTTGAAGAACTTAAGCCTCTCTTGGTAAGAGGATCCCTTCATTCCCCTCACCAATCTTGTTGCCCTTCTCTGTACATGCTCAAGCAAATCTACATCCTTCCTAAAATGAGGCCTCCAGACCTGTATGTAGTACTCAAGGCATGGCCTGACCATTGCCATATACAGAGGGACAATCACTACCTTTTCCCTGATAGCAAAATTCCTGTATATCATTGACAAAACCCCATGACTTGCCCTGGCAGCCTGTCTGCATTGCTCAGAAAACTTCATAACTGATTGCACAATTACTCCCAGGTCTTTTTCATTTTCTACCACCTTAAGTGTAGTATGACACTTGGTACGTTCCTCTGGGGTTTACTTCTACCTATATGCAGTACTTTGCATTTGTCAATGTTAAACTTCAGTTGACACTTTTCAGCCCATCTGCCCAAATTTTCTAGATCCTGTTGCAGTAGGACCCTGCCATTACTGTCATTAACAACAATGCCAACCTTTGTATCATCTGCAAACTTCGACACTAGCCTGATATACCCGCATCAATATCATTGATAAATATACAAAACAATAGTGGACCCAACACCAAACCCTGTGGGACTCCAGTAATAACATTAGTCCATAACTTCTACCCATATACAGTACTTTGCATTTGTCAAGGTTAAACTTCAGTTGCCACTTCTTAGCCCATCTGTCCAAATTATCTAGATCCTGTTGCAGTAGCACACTGCCATTAACAACCCTGCCAACCTTTGTATCAAACTTCGACACTAAGACTGATATACCTTCATCAATATCACTGATAAATATACAAAACAACAGAGGACCCAACACCGAACCCTGTGGGACTCCACTAATAACATTAGTCCACGAAGAGCAGCACCCATTAATTATCACCCTCTGTCTTCTCCCACTCAACCATCCTTTTATCCATTGTAGCAACTTACCCTTAATACCATTCTGCTCGCATTTTTTATATATAGCCTGAAAATAAAAAACGGTAACATGAAAACAGAAACTTCCTTTTAAGTATAACAAGATATGGAAAATGTAACACACTAATTTTTCTCAAATCACTCAGTGCAGCCCTTGAAAGAATTCTAACTTTGAATATGTCCCTTGTACGAGAAAAGGTTAGACACCACTACAGTAGAAGGTGAACCAGAGCCCACTGGGAATACCCCTTGATCTGCTCACTGTTGACCAGCATGACTTCTCCGTATGTGGGACAGATGGTTGAATTGGTTATCAAGTACCACTAAGTTGTAGAATGGAAATCCCTCTAGCTCTCTCAATTGTTGCTTAGCAGCAGTGCTAATTTCCTAAATTGCCTGAAGGCCAGAAGTTTTTTTTTTTTTTTTTTTTTTATGAAAACCCCAAACACGAAAGGTATCAAAACCTATAGTACTTAGTACCGTGCATAGGTTGAAGAAGTATGGGGGGAGGGGGATACCGGAAACTTTGCTCTAGAGACTAAACATGGGTTTCACCACTTGAAGCCTCCAATAAGCAAAGTGGTGGTATTTCACCGGTTGATGAAAGTCATCTACCACCTGTGAACAGTGTATACGCAGTTAAGTCTTTCCTAAGCCGTTTGTTATATGCAAATTTTCTTTGCTCAACTGAAACTATTTTAAATGTAATTTCCAAGGGGATTAAAAAAAAATTTGCTATAAAAGGAGTTTGTTAAATACAGGTCTGGCTGAGTAATTTAGAATTCTAAAAATGGTTATAAACTTTTATATAGTTTATTTAGTTCATATTTTATATGAACTCCAATAATAACATTAGTCCACGAAATTGTCTTCATAGACTAATTTTATTAGTCCAATCAGATGAATCACTCTGACTGTGCACAGAGAGATGGAGCATAACAATAGACAGTGAAAAATACAAATTTAGTTAAATAACTTTAAACTTATTTGAAAAGTAGGTAAACATGTGAAAAAATTTATGGAATATTACAAATTTCGAAGTGTACAGCATCCAAATGTCATACGTCACTGTTAATAAAGGTGCCGTACTGTTGCGTACCATCCCAAAAAAAGCACTGCTGATACCCATATGCAGTACTTTGCATTTGTCAATGTTAAACTTCTCAGCCCATCTGCTCAACTTCTCTAGGTCCTGTTGCAGCAGCATACCATCCTTACTATCATTAACAACCCTACTAAACTTCGTATCATCCACAAACTTGGACATTAAGCCTGATATACCTTCATCAATATCATTGATAAATACAGAAAACAACAATGGGTCCAACACTGACCCCCAGGGAACTCCAATAATAACATTAGTCCACGAAGTTGTCTTCATAGACTAATTTTATTAGTCCAATCAGATGAATCACTCTGACTGTGCACAGAGAGATGGAGCATACATTAAATTGTCTTGCATGTTGTTCAGTATCACTGCTGACTCTGAGTCGGATGGATGTTATTGCTTATATTGCTTCATTTGCATACTTCTTTATACATATATATGTACTCATAAGTTAACATATTTTATACAATTAATGGTTCTAAAGAATTGAAAAGTGGAATAAAAAGAAAACACGTTACTTTAACTATCATTAACAAGCTCAAAGCGATTGAACAACTTGAAAATGGTGTTCCTGGAAAAAAAAAATTGCTGAAAAATTTGGTATTGGCCAACAGACTGTCAGATATAAAAAAATTTTAAAAATCTATAGAGACATTTGCTTTAAAATTTGATGTGGGAAGTGAAAAAAGCAGTGTATCAAATAGACAGACATTTAAAAAGGCAAAATAAGTGTTGAAAATGTATAAAAAGACAATACATTTATCCATTGATAGATGGATAAATGTATTGTCTTTTTATAGTTTTTAAATAAAGGCTGTACAGTGATATTATTTTATTTATTTTTATCAGCATATTTTTTTATTTATTAAATTTCCCATTTTTACATTTATGTTCTAAGTTTTTGTTCTTTAAAGGCTATCTTTTGCTTCACTTATCTGGATGACCTCTCCCCCAAATTAATCTGAATTAGCAAGGGTTTACTGTATATAATATCAAAATTATTTTTTGCATCCAATTCCTTTGTGAACACATCAGAGTAACTAATCAAATTGGTTAGACAAGACTTCTCCTTAACAAACCCGTGCTGTGTCTGAACTATAACTGTAGTCATGTCTTGATGATCCTGTAGTGCTTCTTTAACCAGTGACTCCATTGTTTTTCCCAGAAAAGAAGTTAAACTAATAAGTCTGTAATTACTCATGTCATCTTTCGATCCCCTTTGTGAATTGGGGATACATTCACACATCTCCAATCTGTGGGGACCTTCCCTGAGTCCAAGGAAGCCCTCTTAATCATGGCTAAGGGCCTGCTTACCTCCTCTGCTGCTTCCTTTAATATAACTGGATAGATCCCATTCACCCAGGTGCCTTCCTTACGTTTAACTTCAGCAATTTCCTCCCCGCTTTGCTTTCAGTTATTACAAAATCATTTAGCTCCTTGCCAGAGTTTGGTAAACTTCTGGCATTCTCCTCCCTAAATAACTCCTCATGTGTCATTCAGTTTGTCAGCTACCTGAGCAGAATTTTCAACAATCAAACCATCGATATCAAATGGACCAATCTGATTCATCCCTTTCCTTCTACAGCTTACATAAGAAGTCTTTACTGTTTTTCTTTGCTTCCTTGCCAAAGATTTCTCGTAATTTGCCTTTGCTTGCCTAATGTCCTTTGTGACTTGATTACAGACTATTTTATATCTACCATAGGCTTCTGTGTCTCCTGATAATTTATATGCATTTCTCTTCTCTACCACGAGTCTTATTAGTTCATGTGACATCCATTTAGGCCTAAACCTTGAGCAGTATTTCTTAGTATGAAAATTCTCTTAGCTTCCAAGATTAATTCCTTGGATGCTTCCCATTTAGAATTTGCTGTTGGAAAATTCTATACAGTAGAACATAAGTTGTTCCACTGTATAGAATTTAAAAACTGTCTGAGACCACTGTAGTCACCTTTACGAAAGCAAAAACTCTTCCTTTTACCCCTGATGGTAGTTACATCTTTAAGTAAATTCCACATCAGTACACTGTGATCACAGCCACCTAGTGGTTCCTTTATCTGCAGATCCTTAATGCATGAAGAATCACTGCTGATAAAGAGATCAAGAATATTACTCCCTTTGGTTGCCTCTCGAACATGCTGCTGCAGAAAACAATCATCCAATAAATCCATAAAAGTCTTGCTAGTGTGTTTGACCAACCCACAAGTTCCAATCTATATCTGGGAAGATAAAATCCCCCATTATAAGACAGCAATATAACCCCATTATATTACACTATAACATTAAAAAAAAAAAAAATTCATTCTGATAGAAATTAACATGTTGATTTGTTGACTGATATAATCATACATAATTATTAAAAAAATTATTTTGAAAAACCAAACAGAAAAAAAAAAAAAAATACAAGTTATTTTATTTCACACCACTGTTTAAAAAATGAGATCTTAGGAAAAAAAAATGTATCAACACTCTCATTACTGAGCCACAAGCAATTTTTTGTGAATATTACCCATGGCCAAGAAAGATCATTAAAATTTTGATACTTGTTGGAGGAATCCCGAGGATGTATTGATATGATAATTCCATATATTTCTCTCTAATTTCTTCCTCTTCAAATAATCTTATCTTTTGTTTGATAATTTTTAGATCTTTTCTAACTACAATTTGTTTTTGTGTAAGGACTGCAATCTTTTTATCGATGGCAAACTCTAGTTTTTGTTTCATCAAAAGCATTTCTGGTTCACCTTTGCCTTCTTTAGTTCAATTCTGAGTACACGAGGATACAGAGGTGGAGTTTTAACCTCAATACCATCTTCTTGATGGTATTGAGGTTAACACTGTTTAGGAAAGCCTTTGAAGTAATGTATAAATAATTCTTACAATAGAAACTTTGCTTTGTTGATTGTGAATTTCTTCATTCTCTCTTGAGGATTTTGGGGGTATAGAAGGTTAAAAAAAAAAAAAAAAAAAAAAGGTAAACTGCAACCATTATCAACCCAATGCAGGATAAAAGCCTCCTCAACAATTCACGTTGAAGAAAATGGACCATAATCTGCCACGCTGGTCCAGCGCGGGTTGGCAGATCAACCGTATTTAGCAGTCAGGGGCTTGAACCCCGGTCTACTCAAGGAGCATGTGCTACTGCACTCCCACTCCTGACCACTGGGCTACAGAAACCCTTGCTTTCTAAATCAGTGCATCTTTGTTCTACTTGAAATTTAATGCGGCATACAAATCTTTGGACAGAGAAGAGTTTTGTTCAAAATTGTCACTGATACCAGTCGAAAGCAATTAATTCCCATCAGCTCTCCTGCCTGGTAGCCTGTATTACAGCAATGATTATAATCTTTGTTTTACAAAAGTGGGATTAAATCCAAATCCTTCATCACGTGCAATACTATTGAATTCATCATCAGTGAAAATAATTTAGAAGTAAGATCAATCAATGCTTTTTGAACACAATTTCTCAATTTATATAAGATGCAATCAATATATATATATAATCAGTATGGTTCTATATTTATATAGAACCAAACTGAGTTCCTATCATTTGCTTTTCTGTGGTCTTTAAATGTAATTTAATGTTATTCATCCTGGATTTTGGGTAATATTAATCTGTAAAATATTCACATTAATACAATAACTAAATTACTAATTATTAGTAGATATAACAATTGACAGGCATAAATTATATGCTAATTAATTATTAAAAAAAAAACACTCTACAGGAGACGGCACTTGACACTTCACAAACTATTATGTGTGATTTATATAAATTTATTCCAAATTTTGGAAGCTGTTCATTAATTGGCCACAAGGCCAATTGGAAATCGCATTGCTCAGGGCCAGTCACAATAGACACAGGCATTGTCACTTTACACAAGCAGCTTGCATATCACAAATTGAAATAGTTTGTGTTTATGTGTATCTAACTTTAAAAATCAACTTTTAGTTCTAGAATCTAAGACTAGAAAGCCAAAATAATACCTGTACTGAAAAATAGCACGAAATACCAGTTTTTAGGTATACTGGAAATTGGTAATGCATTCCCTATGTTCCTGTACTTGTGAGAAGCAGCCGACCAGATTACAGAGACACAGCAAAATGGATTGTATACATCCCTGGATATATTGAATTGCCAGTCGAAAGCAATTAATTCCCATCAGCTCTCCTGCCTGGTAGCCTGTATTACAGCAATGATTATAATCTTTGTTTTACAAAAGTGGGATTAAATCCAAATCCTTCATCACGTGTCAATAAATCCTAGATCCGTGTTCTTATCTTTTTATAACTCTAGCCACATTAATATGAATTTCTGTACTGCTTTTAATTTTCCTCTTTGTTATAATCATTTGTGCTGTCTTGGTCAGTTTAATTCTGAGCTCTTTCATATCTATCACTTTCAGATATATTTCCATTTCTTGGATTTGTACATTAACTAGCGATTGGCTGTAGATTTGCTCAATCATCATAACATATTGTGAAATTCTTATAGTTTAACCCCTTCATGGATTATCCCGAGATATCTCGTTTTTAGTTTAAAAAGTTATTTGGAACTACACAAAATATCTCGGGATACAATAATACCCGAAGCAAAAAATAATCCCTCCAAATTTAGGACTGAAACGTATTTTCTAGGACATTTATCTGGCTAATTTTGCATTAGCCAGGTAAATCCCCAGATTTCTCAAGATTTTCTTACGCCTGGAAGCAGACGACTGGCTTTCATTTTACTTATATTGTACAGCAATGTAAGAACAGTAGTGCGCGTTCCTGTGCCACCAGTAAGCAAAATGTAATTTGCCGTCCTAAATGCAGAATACTGAACCCATGAAAAAAATTCACAAAAACAATATCGAAAATTATTTCGCGGTCCTCTTGAACTGCCGCCGCCTGTAAGCAACGCTTAACCTCACCTATCCACTTGGGGCGGCCGTGTGTCAGAATGTAGTTAGTTCGCGATTATTGCTTGTGGCGGGAGGTTACTGCTTGTGCGTTTCACTTGATTTTTTTAAATTTATTTATATAATGAGTAATGAACAGTTTTTCTGTTCCTTTCTTTTAGTTCAAGTGCTAATTTATTAAAAAAAATCTGTATAATTTGCACACTTTTTGGCATACACGAGATAACTCGGGATAGTCCAAATGGGTTAATTACTCCCATGTATTTTCTACTAAAAAATTAATAAAAAAAACACAAAAAATTATACACTGAGTATTCGCATGATGCATACTCTTAATCTGTAAAATAAAAAAAGTTGATCCATTATGGTACATTTTTCAGAAAAAAATGTTCTGGGAAGGGATTAAGAAGGCTTCAAGGTGACTACAAAAAAAAAAAGAGGATAGCATCCATTCCTGTTACACTCTCGATCCCCCCCCATGGCAAAGTGAACTTGATAATCCTGGTGTTGATTACTTAAACTGTCCTGGTGAAGGCAATGTTTTCATGGGATGATACTTCTGTCAACTCCAAGAATTCTGTCAACTCCACGGTGTACCTAATACTGTTACAGACTAAGCCTCTGGTGGGCATGGATTATACAGGAATAGTTTCAAGAACACTAAAATACATGCAACATCATTTCTGGCCCTTCACAGTCCAAACACTTAAATCCAGTGAGAACTGGTGGGATCATTTAAGGCATGCAAATTTCATTTATTAACACTTTTATCACTTTCATAATAATTAAGCATCCTTTACAGCAGTTAAACTTTATTTTTAAGGTAAACAGATTATTAAAAGCTAAATTAAAATTAATAGCTTTAAATTTGAAACCTAAGAAAAGGATTACTGACAAGAGCAACAAGCAGTGTCTCCAAGAAGCTTTCTATAGGGAAAACATCTTGATAAAAAAAAAAAAAAGGTAAGAAGATAATTTCTCATATACTTCTTCCAAATTTAAAACACACTGTACAAAGTTATGTTTAATGAGTGACTGAAAAAATAGAAATACACTTCACTACAGTGAGACAAAACATTTAATGCTTTCCTGTACGAAATCGGAATATTCAGTAAAACAATAATTTCACATTAGTTCAGAATGAGAGACTATCAAAACAGTTCATATAATAAGAATAATAACCAAAATTAATCAACAGATCCCAATTTAGTAGTTAATTGGTAAAAGGAAATGGCCTGAATTTACATATAATATCTAACAAATAATTAATTTTCACATCTGTAATCATAATATCCATTATGATTACTAATTATATGAAAACGGCTACCTAGCAAAAAAAAAAAAAAAAAAAGTTCACTTACAGAGCAAAATGGAGATAGCATGTCATCATCTTGACTATCTTCTTTGACATCTCTAGAAGATTTTGGCATTTCACTATTTCTATCAATCCCATGTGCCTTGTCACACTTAGAGGGCAAAGCGGGCACTACAGCACTTCTGCTACATAGTTCCTTGTTAAAATTTGGAGGTACTACTTGTGGAACAGATGGAAGACATTTATTTCTACATGATTTATTCACTTCAGAATAATGTAACTTAGTAACTTCATCAAAAGAATTAGGAGAAATTACTGGTTGAGTTTTAGGTGTACTTTGGATGTATTTGGCAGAATCAGAAGACTGCAATTTTACACTGCTACTTCTAGTAATAGATAGTGGTTGAATACCATGATGCTGTTCATTTTTTTCTGTCTGTGGAATATAAACCCAGGATGATGATGAAAGGTGTAAGAGATCATCATCTTTACAAGAAAGGTTTCTGAGCTTAAGTAATTCTATACATGTCCCATCAGAACATTTTGTGCAGTTATAAGACATGGGAAGTGTCAAATTACTGGAACTTGTTTTAAAGCTATTGTGAGAACCTACATCAGTAAGTAGCATGCCATCCGAATGCCCTTTATTATTCTCCATTAAAGGTAAATCATCTACATTTGTATCAGGAACTGTCTGTTTAGTGATTATACATTTTTTCAATTTACAAAATGAATTACATTGTCTTTTGTCATTTTTAATATTCAGTTTAGGAATCGCTGGTAAAAAAGAATATTCCTTCATTACTGCAATTTTTGTTTCAACTTTATGGCTAGCTTTACGTATTTTTGGTTTTTTCTTGCCTTTTCTAAGAGGAACAGAATAAGGAGAACAATATTTTTCTTTTGTTATGGGCTGCTTTTCAGTTTCATGCTTATTTATTTTTACTGGAATATGCCTATTGTGCGTTTTTGTAAAGGATTTTAACTGAGGTCCCTTTATTTCTGTTATGTCATTTGAATTAGAGCATTCTTTACTATCTTCTATAATGAAATTATCATTAATTTTGTGCTGTGAATATACAGGAAGAGCTAAAGATACAATTTCACTCTGGTTATGGTGGTCACAGTTCTCTGAGATGGATTTTTCTTTTGAAAAAAGCATACTACTATCATTAATCAAATGATTTTCAACAAGAAAATGTTCCTTTTTTGGAAAACTTGGTGAAACAACAGATGCCTTTGGACTGTCACTATTCACATTATTTTTGTTATATTTTTCAGAAGTGCATTTTAAAGGCAAGACACTTTCTTTTAACACCAAAGGCAACCTGGAATCTTGGGTCAATCTAACTGGTGCCTGCTGATTTTGGATTATAAATGTAACTACTTTAAGTTCTTGTAATTCATCTTTTGATGAAGGTGTAGCTGATGAGCACAGAACTGGTTTTAATTTTTCTAACCTTGGCAAATTAGACTGAGACTTTCTTCTTCTTGTTACAACATATGTAGATGCATCTATCCTTGATTCTGATGATGGTTTATTACTTATTACCTGTAATGATGAATCTTCAACAACTGGTATTCTACTATTTTCATAATGAGTTGGACTTTCTAATGGTGATAGTAAAATTATATTTTTATCCTCTACTGAAATGTCCACAGATAAGTTGTTTGTTTCATTTTTAAGATAAACGCAATTCTCACTTTTACTCTTTGAAGATGGACATATCATTTCTGCCTGATTTTGACCACTTTTATTAAACATCTTTCTATATGAAAATAAAAAAAATTAATCAAGACTACTTGAAGCATAATGAAATGCAATACTAATTTTCATTTTAAGAGAAACTTGAATTTCTGATTTCTATAAAGCAGCACTCTGAATAATAAAAAAAAAATAATAAGAAACACTTTTAAAATTTCTAAAACATAAAGAAAACATTTACAGATTTTAAAACAACATGAACAGCAGGTATAAAATGACAATAGCATTTTTTTTTGTTGTTCTTTTTCATTACACCATATCACATATTTTATAAAGCTACAAGCATGACGAGACTACCTTGTCACTGAAAGATTGCAAAAATTTTAAAAGATGCAAAATGAAAAAGATGAAAAATACTAACAGTAAATTCAATAAATCTATCAAGATAACTTTCTCAAGTTACTAAGAAACACTGAGTTAGTGGATAATTTTAAACTAAATGCCAAACTTAATTATACATCAAATACAAGGTAAACAAATTTTCCAAAAAATGAGTTAGCATTATTCTCAACATGGTTTACGCTTGTTGACAGAAGAAACCGTTTTTGTAGATATGGAAATAGAAGAGGGGCAAAAATATTTGTAGTTGCTACTGAGGCAGTAGTAACTACAGTCCATTCCGGTTATTTGGGACACATCAGGACTAGTGCATTTTGGCCCGATTATCCAAAGTTTCACGTAAATAGTTAAAAATACAATTGACCCCTGATTTATGATTGGTTCACTGTACAACCAAATCATGTTACAATGGACTCACCATAGTAAAGTACCGTTCACTATACGATTTATAGTAAGCGCCAGTCATTGTGATCACATTTGTGAATTGAATTTTAATTCTATTAAACAGTGATTCTAATTAGCGAAAATAGGAGGAATGTTATCCACAGGCTATAAAAGCAAAGATATATTAAGCACAAATTTACCCTTTATTACCTTACCAATTAAAAAATTAAACGATACATGAAAATCGGAAGAATATACGTGATAATCGAAATAATTAATACGTACTGGAATATGTACATACTAACTAGTTGACATTTCTGTTCACTGACATTTGTGGGTGGGGGTTAAAATTTAAAACAGTAAAAAGATAAGCAATCAATAACAAAGAACACAGCACACACAAATTGCAAGTAACATGATATGCGCAAGTGAGAACGGAGTAACAAATTACGAAGCTTTAAAAATAGGAATGAAGAGAAGATTTTGAAAATTAATTTTTTTATATGATTGAAGATTTCATGTTAGTGTAAACACGTTTCACCATAATAACCCACCGAATTCCAGCTGTCGGTATTATCGCAAATTCAGTAAGATCTAGTTTACTATTCGTTTATGATAGATTGCACTAACAGAAAAGCCCAATAAGCAAGTGACTGCTAATTGTTTTTATTGTTTTATGGTTGTGACCTCCAGAATTTCGACCGAGCCACGTGGTACCGTCAGAGGTGATCGTAGGGTAATCTCCAGTGCTGCGGTCTCCTGCCCCGATTAAACGGCATGCTATCCCAATTATGCGAAATAAACCCTGGCTATTTTCTCAATTGGTTTCTGTTTTTTTAAGATTTGCCCCAAATAAACGGCTGCCCCGATTAACCGGTGGCCCAAATAACTGTAATCCACTGTTCTTCAAACAGGCCTCTGAGGTTGGGTATATTCATACTGTGAATTTTAGTGTTTTTTGCACCAACCTTGCGTGGAAATAAAAACAAAGGAAACTGGACTTTTAATAACTGAGTTTATAATAAATTATAATAACCTGTATTTACAATAAATTTAACTTTACGATAAACTATACATATAAAATATTAAAATCTGCTACATTATGAACGATAAAATGCATTAAAATATACAAAGTTAAAAGCGATAAAAAACCATAGCTTTCAAAGGCTCCAGCCTTCTTCTTCAGCGGTCAAGAAGAAGAAGGCTGGAGCCTTTGAAAGCTATGGTTTTTTATCGCTTTTAACTTAGTATATTTTAATGCATTTTATCGTTCCTAATGTAGCAGATTTTAATATTTTATATGTATAGTTTATCGTAAAGTTAAATTTATTGTAAATACAGGTTATTATAATTTATTATAAACTCAGTTATTAAAAGTCCAGTTTCCTTTGTTTTTATTTCCACGCAAGGTTGGTGCAAAACACTAAAATTCACAGTATGTAATCCACTGTATTTAAGCTTCTTTCCTGAGTAGTGGGGGGGATATACAAACCAAACAATTATATTGCAGCTAATGGTATGGGTAGATTTGATTCCCGTTACTTCAAACCATCCTATTAGGAAATGCAATAACTTGCATACTATTGGTTGTTGTTGTTTGTTTGTTATTTGGTTTTTAGGAGCATTAGTAACTAAGGCCATATTGCTCCGGGGATATGCGGTGGTCATTCCCTGACCTTTCCGCATCCTCCATATTTGGTGGGCACGGGCTCAAACACCTGTCTAATCAAGAAGCATGTGCTACACACTGCTGCTCCTGCCCACCTGGCTACGGAGGCGCCCATACTATTGGACCTGCTAGTTCTTATAATACTATGACTTTGAGAGCTGATGATAACATTAAGGGACCATGGGAAACTATTATTAGTATGGGACATATGGTGCAAGGAAGCCCAAGGTTTTTGCTGCACCAGCCAAAAAAATAATTATTTAAACTAATTATTTTAAAATATTAGTAAAAAAAATAAATAATAAAATAAACTACCTATTTGACTCCAACATCACTTCCATCTGACTTCTGAATTTCACCAAGTTGTCAGCCTCAGCCACCTAATAATAAAATATTTCGTACCTTACAAGTTATTCCCTTCAAAATAATTGCCTTGGGCTTGCACACACTGTTCCACACGTTTCTTCTAAGTACAGACATATTTCTGGAAGTCATCTTCTGTAAACCCTTTTAACACTTGGGCCTTTTTTTCTGAATGTTTTCAATGGACTGAAAACGAGTTTCCTTATGTACACTTCTCACATCAAGGAAGAGGAAAAAGTCATAAGTGGCTATTAGGCTGCATGTCCCCACACAGAGATTTCTTTTTTGGCCAGAAACTGGCAAAGGGGGTGCACTGTAGTTGAAACATTGTCTTGAGGGAGCATCCAACCATCCTTCCACAATTCAGGTCTCTTCTGAATTTTTTCACGCAGCCTTGTCAGAACTTCAGTGTTTGATTGACAGCCTGATTTGACATATTCAGCCATAATAATTCTTTTAATATTGAAGAAAGCAAGAAGCACAGTTTTCATTTTTTATTTTGACATTCTTGCTTTTTTTGGTCTGGGGGATTGTTTTGTCTTTAATAACAATGACTGTCTTTTAGTTTCTGGGTCTGTAATTACTTGTGCTACCTTTCATCACAAGTAATTACAGTACTCAGAAAGTCTGAATCGTTTTAAACTTTTTTCAAAATATCAGTGAAGATAAGAATAAGAAGACTCCAAGTTTTGAAAAACCTTGAAGTCTTCTTATTCTTATCTTCACTCAAGTTTTTCCACCATCTTTACACACACTTTTCTCACACCTAAATTTTCAGTTAAAATTTGTCTGTTTCTTTGTCCATATTGAATTCTGATGTAACCATTCTAATGCTTAAACAACAATCACTTCTAATCAGTTTCCTTACCCGGCCCACATTTTCATCAGTTTTCATGGATACTGGATAGCCTGGTCATTCATAATCTTCCACACTCTCGCTTCTTTCAAAAAAAAATCTTTTATGCCAATCAAACAAGCAAGCTCTTGACATAACTCATAACTTTCAACTGGTGTTTGCTTTAGTTTTGTTAAAAATTTGAGGTTGATTCATTGTTCCATTCTTTTATCTGTCATTTTTCTGGCAAACTGGAAAAACACAAGGTAATGAAAACCTGTCTCACTCCAAATCAAATGAGCATGTTGGAACATGACTTGGCAGACAACTAGGGAAAAGTTCAAGGTTAATTGCTGTGCTTTTGTTTCACAGGTAGCTCTTAGTGTGCAGTGGCTGCATGTGCAGTCTCATTATTTAATAGCCACGCCTTGTATTCTAGTAATTAACAGGAAGTTTTCTTTTAGCACGCTCGTTAAAAAAAAATCTTCCTGCAATGCAGCCTAAACCAGTCTCTCCACCACTCTCAATTTGAATTTATGACCCCATAAGTTCTGGAATCACAATTAAGGAACAGTTTTAATTTTTACAATAGAAATTAGGATGGTATTGATGGATTTGAATGATGTTCAATGGAAAGGGTTAGGAAATGGCAAATGCTTAAAGAAGTAATTTTAGAAGCTAAATATCTTTTTATACCTTAAAAGCATTAGTAACAGGAGAGTGCATAGAACAATATAAATTACCAAGATACTGAATACTATGACAAGTATAAATTAATCCATAATCAAGTTACTCCACGAATAAGTAATGCTTTTCACTTTGAAAAGATATTAGCAAAGCAGGCAAAGTACAATAATTTAAGAATTTTTTCAATGTGTGAACACTAGAAAGAAGGGAATAAACCATACTGGTCCACTACAGAATACTTTTGTAACATCACTAATGAAGAGCTAAATAACTGTTCTCTGTCAATATTTATGTTTGTTAAATGTAATTTACTTTTATATTTTCTAACACCATAAGTACAGTCATGAACCTTTTAATTAACTTCTAGTGGATAATTTATTCCCACACTCCTTTTAATTTTATGACAATAAATAAAGGGCGTTAATTTTAATACCCTTTATTTATAATTTTAACAATTAATATTAACAATTTATTAATTAATAATATATTACTTTTAATAATTATTCTCTTTTGTCTGGACGATGTGAGGTTCTGCTGATACCAAAACTGGTCAGGAACCTAAGTTTCATTTGACTTTTCTTATTAGAATTTAACTGTATTTTAATGTGTTTCTTTGAATAAGATAATCATAGTTTTTATAAGAAAGAATGTAAATATATTTCAATATGGATTAATATTATAATAAAAATCAACCAGTTCTCATGTAACGTGAATATATAGTTCAAACATGCATTTATAACTTGTGTATATTAATCACAGTAGTTAAACAGCATTTCATCACAGAAACTAATATCTCAATAGCATACAAAGCAACATACCTTTAAGTACATTTATTCCAATTAGTATTTTATTCAGTTCCAATCTTTACGCATTAAATTGGCTTGTACTAAAACTTTAGGTATTTTTATTACGAGCCAATTTAAATATATACAGAATTAATAGCTAGAAAAGTGAATCTTATCTTGGTTTCTTCATGCATAAAAATAAGCATTAATTCAATTCTAATAACTTTAGCTTGAAATAAATAACCTTTCTGAAATACTACATTCATTTTTTTTTTTTTTTTTTTTTATGTAAACCCCAAACATGAGAGGTGTTAGAACCTATAGTACTTAGTACCGTGCTTAGGTTGGAGGTTGAGAAGACGAAAGAAGATATTTGTTGACACTGGACTTGAACTTCTGTAGACTGTAATTTTCAGGAAATACGTATGAAGGAAGGTTGTTCCAGAAAACGGCAGTGGAATGAATAAACGAGGAAGATGAAAAGTTGGTTCTGTGAGTTTGAAGTTGGACAGTAAATGGATGTTGGCTGGTGGCAGCACGTGTTCGGATTGTTTTGAAAGAGAGAGCGGGAATTATAGAAGCCAATTCAGAAGAACAGTGCCATTGGAAGTATCTGTAGAAGAGGCATGCAGCAGAAACAGTATGTCTATGAGACAGCGAGTGCAGAGACTCTGTTAGAGATGAGTCATTAATTAACCTAAGCCCTCTTTTGAATGGAATCAAGAAGCCTGAGAGAGGTTTTGGGGGCACCACCCCAGATGTGGGAACAATATTCCATGGCAGGGCAGATTTGCAATTTATACAGAGTGAGCAGCTGTTTGGAAGAAAAGTAATGCCAAGAGCAAAAGAGAAAACCAAGTTTTTTAGATGCAGAAGAAGCAATATTTGTAATGTGCTTGTGCCAAGAGAGATTAGAAAGTCAGGGCAATCCCCAAAAGAGATATATCATTTTGCCTAGAAATCGGAGTGTCACTAAACATAAGCATAGGAGCAGAAGAATCCTTTTTGGGAGATATAAGACAAGACTGAGTTTTAGAAGGGTTGAAATCAACTAAGTTGTCTTTGCCCCACTGGAGAATTACCTGAAGATCGGCATTTAAGGAATTGGTAGCAGATTTTCGAGAAGTGGAAGCTGATTGAGCAGGACAAGGTTTCTCAAAATGGAAAGTGGAATGCAATGTGCTATCATCGGCAAAACTATGGATAGGATTTCCAGTCAATGGAAGAAGGTCATTAATATACAAGAGGAAAAGAGTGGGGGAAAGAACTGAACCTTGGGAGACACTGGCATTAGTGGAGCACTTAGAAGACAGAGAGCCATTTACTATCATCCTCCGTGAGCCATCAGAGAGAACTGGATAACCAATTACTAAAAAAAGTTGGCAAACCATAAGATGGAAGCTTGTTTAGAAGACCTTTATGCCAAACATGATCGAAAGCCTTTGAGATGTCAAGAGCAACTACTTGTGTTTTCACCGAACCTTTCCATAAATGGAAAGGTTCGGTGAAATGGAAAGGTTAGTCCATAAATGGGTAACATAAGCCAGAATATCACCAGTGGATCAACACTGACGGAATCCATACTGGCGATCGTTGATCAGACGGAAGGTTTCTAGGTAGTTTAAAATTTGGCGGTTAATTGATTTCTCCATTACTTTAGAAAGAGTAGAAGTAATTGCAATGGGACGATAATTGTATGGGAGGGATTTGTCACCCATTTTAGGAACTGGCTGGATATGAACAAATTTCCAAGCAGAAGGAAAAACACCTTTGGAATAAGAAAGTGAAAAAAAGGCAGCAAAGAATAGGAGTAAGTTCAGAAGCACAGGTTTTGAGAACAAGTGGAGAAATACCATCAGGACCTGGAGCTTTCTTAGCATCAAGATTCGTCAAAATCCTTCTGACATCCTTTTGACGGAAGACCACAGGAGGCATTAAATGGAGCGTGTTGGGAATAGTGGGAGGTGTTTTACCAAGATCGTTAATGCATGAGTTGAAAGAAAAATGGGATGCTAGCAGGTCAGCTTTATCCTTGGCTGAAGTGACAACAGAACCATCTGGTTTGGACAGAGGTGGGAGCAGAGATGGGCAAAAGTTGCAGCCAATAGCTTTGGCAAGAGACCAGAATGCTCGGCTACCATTAGGGCAAGAAGCAAGTTTTCTACTCTTAGCCTGTTCAAACTCTAGTTTGGACTGATTAATAACTGCTGTACAATTGTTGCGAGTTTTGGTGTAGGCAGAAAATGAAACTGAAGAATTAGAAACAAGCCAATTACGATATGTAACATTCTTCTCTTGAACAGCCTTAGCACATTTATTGGAAAACCAAGGTTTAGATAAAGGACAAGATTTTAAAGTGGAGTGTGGGATAAAGGATTTCATTCCTGCAAGAATAATTTCACTGACACGATCTGAGCAAACGTTGACATCAAAAGTTTTGAAACAGTAATCCGACCAAGGAAAAGAAGAAAAGAAATCTCGCAGGTCATCCCATTTTGCATTCTTCTAATGCCAAACAACACAAGGTTGGGAATAGCCATAAGATAAAAGTTCCATTAGAGAAGAGACAATCACCAAGTTGTGATCTGAAGTGCCTAAAGGACCTCTCACTTCGACCGTGTACTTAGAAGAGTTGTTTGTGAGAAAAAGATCAAGCGTATTGGCTGTATGATTAGGATTGTCCAGTATTCTTGTAGGTAAATGAACAATCTGTGCAAGATCATTAGTAATTGCAAAAGCCTCAGCATCTCGACCAGCTGGGTCGGTGTGACTAGAAAACGGAAGACAGCTGGAGTTGTGAACATTAAAATCACCAAGGAAAATTACCTCACCGTTAGGAAAGTTGGACTGGAGAAAGTCAAAGAGCTCCAAGTGATTAGTGGAGTTGGGAGAACGGTAGAGACAACAGATGAATTTGACACAATGAGGTAGAGATATTTTAAGCCAGAGAAGATAAGAGAGGAGATTCCAAATTGCCAAGTCTCTGACAGGGAATATCAGAACAGACATATGCACAAGTACCACCTTTGAGGCGAAAAGAATCATACAGCGAATAATTTGGGCATCTGAGATGAGCAGTAGTTGAATCAACCGATAACTGAGATTCTGTCAGAAAACGTACATGGGGTTTGGCAGACTGCAAGTAGAAATGGACATCGTTGAGATTAGAATTGAGACCACGTATATTTGTGAAATGAATTAGGAAGTGCTTGGGAGGTTTAGATCTTTTCGCAGATAAGCTTGCTCTATTAGTTTGACAATTCATGGTGTATTCAATAGTAAGAAAAAGTGGGTGGGACATGCTGTATGAAGTAATGAAATTTTTGGATATGGCGTACACATGGTAAGAATATTTGTGGCTTGCAAATCAAACGAACTATTTTCTTTCACCTTAAAAAAAGCTTTCTTTCACCGAATGAATGGTTAAATGCAGGCGTATGTATAAATAGTATATTATTGCTTTTCTTAACTGAACAGGGTACATAATTTAGTAAGCTTGACATCTACTCAAAAGTCTAACTACTTAGCTTTCTTTTCAATTATGTGTCAGTGTTAACCTTCGTTTGTTAAATTTTAGACTTCCTCCATTATTTACCAACATCTTTTTCATTTAAAATGAAAAAAACCAAATAGAGTAATAAGACTCTATGCAGAATCTCTCACATACACACTTCATTAATCATTCTTAAGCAATCAAAGCATAAAAAAAAATGTTACATTTAAATTAAAAAGTATATCTTTTTAACAAGTGAAAGGTTCATAATTGAAATAAATATTTAGGAATTACATTTTTTATTAAATGCAAAATAAATGAATTTTTGAATAAAGATATGAAATTATGAACTTAAAAGTTCATTCAGTTCTTACCTTTCCATTAATATCAGAGGGAAAATAAGTCACATTGCAAGTGAAAGCATTATAATTCTACATCAGATAACACAAATAAGACATCAAACAACTGTGATTGCTGATCTGCTATTATGAGGTTGTCAAAAGAACTGGTCATGAAGAATAATTCTGATGAAGTATATTTAGACGTTACTAAGGATTTGGATACCATAATACACGAATTGCCACTGCAAAGGGGAACAAGGTACAATTGGTGGAAAGGTACCAGATGGAAAAAAGGCTGATTAAATAAAAGAAAGCTAATGGTAGTTACAAATGCCTACTCTGCGTAGATTAGGGTCTCAAGTGAGGCTTGGCAAAGTTCAGTATACCCAGATACGAAGATCCTTGCTGCCAACTTATTATGCACATCCACCTATCACTGCAAGACCAGGAACATCTCGTCCTAATTGAAGAGGACATCTACAAAGCATTTACCCAGTTCGCCCAGGACCTCCTTACAAGAAGACAGACATACTCACAGCTACAACTGCAACAATAACCAATCAATTGTGCATCCTGCATCACTGACTGAACCACTGGACTCAGGCAAACCACCAGCGAACAGCAAGCCTCTCCCTGCCTACAAACCATCCCCGATCTCACACCTCACCGAAAACAACCCAAGGACTTACACCATGGACAGGAGTCAACCCCATGCATGCACATAAATCCTGGAGGAGACATCATCCCATGAATGACTATCCATAAATCCTGGATGATGTAGAATTATTCACCATCCCATGAAAGATTTCACATCAACCCTGGATGGGAAATCATCTTGTGAATGAAAAAACATCAATCGTGGATGGGACATCAACCAAAGAACCACTATCCTAAAATCCTGGATGGAATACCATCCATGATGGTGACTTCTGCAGATTGCTATACACCTCTTGGTGATCTGAGCAGGGTGCCCTTGCCTGGCTCACTTTCACTCCTTTTCCTTGGCGGTGGGGGGAGGAGATGGCCTCTCTGTCTCCTCCCCTCGCCACTGCCCCTCTTTCTCCTCCCCGCGGGACATGGGCTGCCCCACAGGTCACTGCTGGGAATGCTTTCTCTATTGTCCTCATATTTCTGACTTTTCCACCCAGCCTTCACACAAGCGTACATCCCACACAGTGAAAATTAGAAATATCCAAATTCAAATCGCTCACGATCCTTTCTGCCTAGCAAAATTCTAGCGTAATTCCTCCCCCCCCCTTTTTTTCATAGGCCCTAGCCACTGAAATCTCAGGAAATTAGGTGGCAGGGCCTGCCAGAGTACCATTTAAAATACTGGCATACCTGGTCTGCCTCCATGGAGACAAGTGTGGGCAACAGTGGGCCCCAATAGGGATCCACGGCTAAATGACCAGATGAACAACGGTACATGACACTACACTTAACAATATCCACATACTTTTAAATCTCTGGCATTTACAGTGTACTGTAACACACAACAATGTATACTATGCTGAGATGGGAGAAACCCTCGGTGCCATCTGACCCTAAACACACTTTACTTTATACCCAGGTCCTTAGTTGTTTCCAATATTTTCAATGACAGTGATTAGCATTTAGCATTAGCATTAGTAGAGGCATTTGATGCAAGAAAGCAAGCTTATGCAGCATCAGCCAAAAAAAAACCCACTTCCACTTCACCCCTCTGTTCGTTCAAAAAATCTGTCCAGCTGAGCCTTAAACTTATTTAGGCTATCAACCTCCACCACAAGGGATGGAAGTCTGTTCCACCAACCAACCACCCGCTGGCTAAAGGCAAATTTCCGCACGTCTATCCTACATCTGTCTTTCCTCAATTTGAATTTATGCCCTCTCAGGTGATTTTTCTGAGCTAGAGGAAGAATCCCATCAGCATTGAGCATGCTTAAACCATTCAAGGCTTTATACACCTCTATCAGATCACCTCGCTGGTGCCTAGTCTCCAGACACTGTAATTTACAAAACTTAAGCCTTTCTTCGTAAGAGCACCCCTTTGTTCCATTCACTAATCTTGTTGCCCTTCTCTGTACTCGTTCCAGCAGCATTACATCCTTCTTGAAATGAGGCCTCCAGACCTGTATACAGTACTCTAGGTGTGGCCTGACCATTGCCTTATACAATGGAATAATCACCTCCTTATCCCTGCTGGAAAAATTCCTGTATATCATTGACAATACTCCATGAGCTACTCTTGCAGCCCGTCTGCACTGCTCAGAGAACTTCATATCTGCCTGCACAACCACCCCCAAGTCCCTTTCATTCTCTACCACTGTCAGTGTAGTACCACAGAGTTGATACGTTGCTCTGGGGTTGCTGTTTCCCATGTGTAGTACTTTGCATTTGTCATGTTAAACTTCATTTGCCACCTCTCAGCCCATCTGCTCAACCTTTCCAGATCCTGTTGCAGCAGCATAGTGTCAGTAGTGTCCTTGACAACCCTGCCAACCTTTGTATCATCTGCAAACTTGGACATTAAGCTTGATATACCATCATCAATATCATTTATAAATACAGAAAACAGTAATGGACCCAACACTGAGCCCTGAGGGACTCCACTAATAACATTAGTCCACGATGAGCAGTGTCCATTGATTACCACTCTCTGTCTTCTCCCCCTCAACCACCCCTTTATCCATAGCAGCAATTTGCCTCCAATGTCACACTGCTCCAATTTGTGTAGCAGTCTTCCATGTGCAACAGTATCAAAAGCCTTTCTAAGATCCAAGTATATAATATCAAAGTTATTCCCTGCATCCAGTTCTTTTGTGACTGCATCATAGTATCCAATCAAGTTGGTCAGGCAAGACTTCCCCTTAACAAAACCATGCTGTGTCTGAGCTATAACTGAAGTCTTGTCTAAATGATCCTGCAGTGCTTCGTTAACCAGTGCCTCCATTAATTTTCCTGGAACAGAAGTTAAGCTCACAGGTCTATAATTACTTGTGTCAGCCTTTGATCCTCCTTTGTGAATTGGGGTCACATTTGCACATTTCCAGTCTATGGGTACCTCCCCTGAGTCCAAGGAAGCTCTCATAATTATGGCTAAGGGTTTGCTTACTTCCTTTGCTGCCTCCTTTAATATAACTGGATAGATCCCATCCACCCCGGGTGCCTTTCTTGTGTTTATCTTCAACAGTTTCTCCTCCACTTTACTCCCAGTTATTTCAAGATTTTGTAGCTTACTGCTAGAGTTGAATACACCTCTGGCCTTTGGTCTGCTGACGAGGCTACTAGAGACGGTCGTGTTCAAAGCCACTAAGTGAATTTTTCTTATTTATTGATTTGAAATTATTGTTTTTCTAAAACTTTTGATTTAAATTTAGTAGTGTAACATTATTTTGTGATTTTCTGATTAACTTGGTGTATTTATTCTTTACTCGGCCTTGTAATTGCATAAAAGTGTCGGTAAGGGTTTCCACGTGTTTCAACTCCGCTACCGTTCGTAAATTTCCCGCCATTGTGATACGATAGCGTTAGTTGAACTTCGTTAGCAGTTAAATTGTACGTTTAAATAAATACATATAACGACTTAGATTACAAACATAATATAATTAATTATAATTAATTAATAAATTAATAGAATCATGACTCAGACCAGAGCAGCAAAGCAAAAGGCTCAAGCTAATGGAAGTGCTGTGGCTCAGAGCAGAACTGAGGGGGGCAGTTGTCCTCTGACTCACAGCCTTATAAAATGCACTGTTTGCTTGATGTTTGCAGAGCAATCGGGTACGGGACATGATACTGCCATGGGGGATGTCTTTGTGTGTGCGCGATGCAAGGAGTGTATCGATATCAGGCAACAACTCGGCGTTCTTGTGGGCCTATATGAGAGCTTGAAGGACAGGGTGGATGCCCTCGAAGAAACTAAATTGAGGGGCCCATCAAGCTCTCAGCTGCCCACATCAACACCAGAGCTTGCACTTGGGCATCGCGTGACACAGAGGCAACCCCCAAGGCAGAATGCGCTGGTCCCGAAGGAACTAGTAGTTGTTGGTGACTCTATTGTCAGGGAAACGGGGAACATGCTTTGTAAAAAAGATAGGTGGAACAGGACCAGGGTATGTCTGCCAGGGGCAAAGGTTGATGACGTTGTAGAGCGAATATCATCTTTTAAGGGCACAAAAGGTGATATAGTTGTACACGTTGGCACTAATAATATTAAGAGTAGGAGACCGGCAGAATTACTTAACAAGTACAGGTCACTGCTGAACAAAAGCCTAGAATTAGGGTTGAATTTGAAAGTGTCTGCAATTCTGCCCAGACACGATAGGAGGAAGTATATGATGAGAGCCTTGTCGATCAATTCGGCCCTGGAAAGATTGTGCAAGGCTCAAGGGGTAGAATTTTTTTCAGCCTGGACTGTACTTGTTAATAGGAGAGATTGCTTCTACAGGGATGGGATACACTTAAATAGAAAGGGTGCAAGAATATTTGCTGATGCTATCGAGGCAGTGTTAGGTGGGTCGGAAAACTGCTAGCTTGGCGGGAGACAAAGACCAATAGATTGACAGTAGCCACTGGCAGAGGTGAAAGAGATTCTTGCACTGCTTCTATTAGAATGAGCAGAAGCCTGGAAAACAAGATGCATGGTATTTCAGAGACTGCTGGGAGCCATTGCGGTACAAGTAAACACATGGGTTGTGTTAGGGTAGCTAAGAATAGAAACAGGTGCAGGTATACTTGTGTGTACACCAATGCTAGGAGTTTAGTAAATAAATTTGATGAATTTGAGGTATTGCTCAAAACATCAAAGGCAGATATTGTTGGGATGTCAGAGACGTGGTGTCACACAGATATAAGGGATGCAGAACTGCAATTTGGGGAGTACAACGTCTACAGAAAGGATAGACAGGATAGGAAGGGGGGAGGGGTTATGCTATTAGTTAAGAAACACATAAAAACCAAGGAAGTAAAGCCAGTCGACATCGCTGGACAGTGCAGTGTTGAGTCAGTTTGGTGTGACATAAGCATTGGGAGATCAAAATTGAGAGTAGGAGTGTGCTATAGGCCTAATGACTCTGATGAGTATAATAAGGAACTGTACAGGGAAATAGAGTGGGCCAGTAAATCAGAGAGTCTTATAATGGGAGATTTTAATTTCCCAGATATGACTGGAATTTGGGGGCTGGTTACTCATGCACCAGCAGGGCTTTTGTGGATTTATTGGATGATTGTTTTCTACATCAGCATGTTCGGGAGGCAACTAGAGGGAGTAATACTCTTGATTTGATTATCAGCAGTGATTCTTCATGCATTAAGAATCTGCAGATAAATGAACCACTAGGTGGCAGTGATCACAGTGTGCTGAAGTGGGATTTACTCAAAGAGGTAACTACCATTAGGGGTAAAGGGAAGGGTTATTGCTTCCGTAAAGGCGACTACGATGGACTGAGACAGTATTTAAATTCTATACAGTGGGACCAACTGATGATGTTACCAACAGCAAATTCAAAATGGGAAGCATTCAAAGAACTTATCTTGGAAGCTACTAGGCTTTACATACCAACTAAGAAATATTGTTCAAGGTTTAGGCCAAAATGGATGTCAGATGAACTAATGAGGCATATGGCAGAGAAGAAAAATGCATGGGATACTTACAAATTAACACATGACACAGAAGCCTATGATAGATACAAGTTGATATGTAACCAAGTTACAAAGGAGGTTAGGCAGGCGAAGGCAGATTACGAGAAATCCTTGGCAAGGGATGCAAAGAAAAACAGCAGAGTTCTTTACTTATGTAAACTCTAGAAGGAAGGGGATGAATCAGATTGGTCCACTTGATATTGATGGGTCAACTGTTGATGATCCTGCTCAGGTAGCTAACAAACTACATGAATATTTTGCATCGACATTCACACATGAGGAGTTATTCAGCAAGGGGAATGCCCTTGCATGCATAACATGTAGGTGTGACATCAGAGCTGACAATACAAGGATTGGAAGAGTAGTAACTCAGTAAATGATAATAACCAATGTATGCTGCTTTAAGAAGATCTAGATAAATTATTTAGTTCTGAAAAATGGAAGTTAAAAGAACAATGCTGGAAAATATTAGGTTCCCTAAACATCTGGATGAGGATGATAGAAATCCCAGATTATCTTATTACATAGGAGTAATAAGATAATTAGCTTGCCTGGACTCTTATGGATTCCTTGCATCAGAAGTTATTTTCCTTGAACAAAAAAAAAAAGTTCATTAACTTGTCTTTTTATGAAATTCTTTTGGATTGTGAAATGAATTTAGACATGAATCAGTGCCATTTGCTAGCAATCACTGTATTTTCCAGTATGAAACTTTGTGTATTTTCCAGTATGAAACTTTGAATACTCAGGTGGCTTTTCTCAACACTTCCCATCGCTTCTTTAAACAGACTTATGAGAGGCAGCCACTATTTAATCAGTCACATAAAACACTTGCACAAGGACAGCCATTGTGCATACATATGCTTCAAAATCTTTTTCATATGCAGGGATTAACTGAATCTGCTTCAATCTTTCTTTTTTGTATTTTTTATAGATAGTAAAAAATGTCTGCCAAATATTCAACCATTTTCAGAGGAAGGCATGCAACCCCCCCCCACTTCAGTACACAAATTAAGGAACATTATCAACACTAAGTGCCAGACACAGTTTCTAAAAGTATCCCACACACTTTCAGATTGGTCAGAAGATGATGATGATGTTGTTATGAAGGTTTCTTGACACAAGGACTACTCAGGCCATATTGACAAGTTTGAATTTGCCAACAAGATAATAGGCTTGTGCGAATGAGGTAAATTAGCTGGTTTTCCAGGCTCATGTATAATCTTTAAGAAGGCAGTTTTCCAAAATTAAGGAAAATTTTCTGACTAAGCAATGACTGAAGTCTCATTAAAACTAAGGGGGGTTTACCATGGAGTTTAGTAATAAACTCCCCCTCAATGGAGCCAAGACACTTATTTGGTTTTATTTTGCCAATAGCACCATTGACTTCAGCTTCGAAAAAAGGGAGAGATGACATGGTAACATAATCTTGATTTTTACACCTCAGCAATCAGTAAGAGTGTGAATAGTAGACATCATTTAGCAAAAACAAAGCATTCAAAATATAATATAATGAACTGAATCAATCCAATTTAATAACAGCATCATGATTTGAGAATGGAGCTTATAATTTTATAAATAATTACCCCACTGATCTCTATTTCCTTCCTCTGAGACGAAATTCTTTCATTTGATAATATCATATAAATATTGTTTCTTAAAATTCCCATAGATGTTCTTTGGTTGATCCACATCTGAATCCAAACAAGAATCTCCATGTCTCTGAAAGTTGTATCAAGCTCAGTTGTTGTTGTCGTTTGTTATTTGGTTTTTAGGAGCATTAGCGACTAAGGCCATATTACTCCGGGGATATGCAGTGGTCATTCCCTGACCTTTCCACATCCTCCATATTTGGTGGCCACGAGCTCGAACCCCGGTCTAATCAAGAAGCGCGTGCTACGCACTGCTGCTCTGACCCACCTGGCTATGGAGGTGCCATCAAGCTCAGTGGACAGTAAGATGGTATCAGCAAGTTCAGCATTCCACCAAGGAGTAAGCCTGTTTTTGCAACACTTCTTTTTTTATAGATCTAGATGTTACTTTTAATATAGGCTGTTGAACTAGAGTGGCAGAATCAAAGGGAGGAGAGATCTGCAAAAGAAACACTACTTTTACAGCTCACAAATAATGACTGAGTGAAAATTGTTCCAATTAATATTTGACAGTGAAAAGCGAGAGAAGCTGCAGGGTGGAAAGACATCAGAAGAGATGTAAAAAAAAAAAAAAAAACTGCTTGATGATCGTAGATAGGCCAGTTCTCAATAACTTCCCAAGAAAAAAATGCAAGAAAGCACAGAGGCTGAAGAATGTGCAACTCAATATTAGATTGACCCTGTATAGTATATGTGGAAAGCATGTCAGGCTGGTTTACCACAAATAATCTATGCTGTGATATAAACTCATCCAAAAAGTGACCACAAGATTCAGCAGTAACTGATACAAAGAAATTGGTTTAACCATAACATTTTCTTCATGCATTCCATATATTTTATGAAGCACATCATCATCAGCCATTTTCAATCCACTGCAGGATGAAGGCCTCTCCAGCAACTTTCCAGTTCCTTCTGTTTTCAGCACTGGCCATCCATTTACTACCCCCAAACTCATGAATTTCATCTATCCATCTCCGCCTTTGTCTTCCAGGTTTTCTTCTAGCTCCTCTTGGATACCATTCTGTTATTTTCTTAGTCCATCTGTCATCATGTCTTCGAGTTACGTGTCCTGCCCAAGACCATTTTAGTTCTTTTGTTTTGATAAGAATGTCCTTTACTTGAGTTTGCTGCCTAATCCATGTGTTTCTCTTCTTATCTAACAGTCTGATTCCCAATATAATTCATTCCATTCTTCGCAGTGTAGTTCTCAGCTTCTCTTCCATTCTTTTCGTTTTTTTTTTTTTTTTTTTGGTAGTTGTTGGCGCATCGGCTTCTGTGGCCATAGTGCACCTCCCAAGGTTTTTGCAGTACTTTGATCCAAGCCCGAGGCGGGATTCGAACCCGCGACCTTTGGGTTGCCAGGCAGGCACCTTACCCACCTGGCTAACCCGGTCGGCCATTCTTTTCGTGAGTGCCCAAGTTTCACTTCCATAAGTCATGGTGGGGACTATACATTGGTTCATTATTTTATGTTTCAGAGTCTGAAACGTAAAATAATGAACTCTTCAGTATGTGACTATATTTCCTGAATGCTATCCATCCAAAATTTATTCTTCTCTTGACTTCTAGCCATTTATCATTATTACAGCTAATAACTTGTCCCAGATAAGTATATGACTCCACCTTTTCAATTACTGCTCCTTCAATCATTATTTCCCTTTCATATTCATCTTTAGTATAAAATCCTTACTAACTGTGCATAACTGATTAAGATTTTCCTCTAATTGTTTGGGATCGTGGCTTATGACCACAATGTCATCTGCAAATCGTAAATGGTTTAGGTACTCTCTGTTCACACTGACTCCTTTCTGCGACCAGTCTAATCTTCTGAAAGCTTCCTCAAGGGCAGCAGTAAACAGCTTCGGAGATATTGTGTCTCCTTTTCGAACTCCTTTCTCAATTTTAAATTTCCTACTGTCTTTGTCTAGTCTAATAAAGGAGGCAGCACTCTCATATATTTTCTTCAAAATCATAATATATGGGGTATCTATGCCTTGTCTTTCCAGTGCCTGAAACATTGCCTTATGCTGTATGGAGTCAAATGCCTTTTCATAATCCACAAATGCCAGGCATAATGGTGTTTTATATTCATTTGCTTTCTCCACTGATATTACGTGAAGGTGATCCATAGTTGAGAATCCTGTCCTAAAGCCAGCTTGCTCTTTCAGTTGATTCTCATCAAGTATTCTTTCTAATCTGTTAGTAATGACCTTTGTAAACAACTTGCAGATGTGGGATAACAAGCTAATTGGTCTATAATTTCCAATTTCTGATTTATCTCCTTTCTTATGCGGCAAAACTATGATTGCATTATTCCACTGCTTAGGCGTCACACCTTTTCTAATGCACTTTGTGAAGAGCCTTGCCAGTTTTTGTGTTATGTCTCTTCCTCCCAATTTTAACAACTCTACAGTAACTTCATCTTCCCCCAGGGGGTTTTCTAATTCTTCATTTTCTTCAATGCATGTTCTACCTCATCAGGAAGAATATCGGGTATGTCATATGTGTTGCTACTTTGCAATCCATCTTCCCCACTGCTGGCATCATTCCTCTGCTCCTTGTATAATTCTCTATAGTAGTCTTCTGCTATTTGAATTATGCCTTCTCTGCTGTTTATAAGTACACCATCGCTATTCTTCAGTTTCAGTATCATTTGTCTTTCTGCATTACTGCTTATGGCTGCTGATTTAAATCCTTTGTTTTCCCTTAATGCTTGTTCTACTTTTCTTGTGTTAAATCTTCTTATGTCCTCTCTGAGTCTCTTTCTAATGGCTTTGCATAACTCAGTATACTCAATTTTCTCCCTGTCAGTGTTTTTCTTGCTCTTCAATTTGTCGTCTTCGGTTCATCATGACAAGTGTTTCTTGACTAATTTTTTTTTCTTTGGATTTCTTTTTCCCTATAGGTTTCTTGGGCTTTCTATGAAGCACAGATTAACATAACTGACAGCCAATTTGCTAACTTAAAATGAATAACAAAATTTTATGCACAATTCACTGATTTTTTTTTAATTTCCAATGGCAAAGTTATAGTTTTAGTTTAAATACTTAAAAAAAACAAAAAAACATTATGTTAAGACAGGAGAGCAGGTTAAAAACAGTTTCCAGAGAGTTTAGAGCTATGTAAAGGAAAGGATTTAATAATATTCTGGAGAGTCAGCAAACACTGCAGGATTACGACTTTCAAATTAAGACAAAAGGGAATTTTGTCCTGACAGCATTATGAAAAACACATTTCAAACATGCTCCAGATATAGCAGAATTGCTGGGCTCAGTGTATTAATTCCCAAGTTGTTGTTGTTGTTGTTATTTGGTTTTTAGGAGCATTAGCAACTAAGGCCATATTGCTCCGGGATATGCGGTGGTCATTCCCTGACCTTTCCGCATCCTCCGTATTTGGTGGTGACGGGCTCGAACCCCGGTCTAATCAAGAAGCGTGTGCTACGCACTGCTGCTCCTTCCCACCTGGCTACGGAGGCGCCCTTTAATTCCCAAGAGAATGGTTTGAAAGAAAACTATGCAAATTACAATGAATCCCCTTTCACATGCCCAAAACTTCTGGTTAGCATTTCATATATACACCTCAGCATTAAGCCACAAATGTGTTTGACTGTCATCCAAAGTAAGCAACTGTCTGAATAATAGTGGAAGAGTACGGTATAACTTGATCAACAAATCTTTCACTTGCTATTTCTTTACCAAAATAAAAAGAAGTTATAATAATTAAAATAAGCTTGCTTACCTATAAGGGAAGTTGTGACCTTTCTTTTTATTAATAAAAGTAGCAGCAACATGAGACGACTGCCTTTCATCTGTAAAAAACAAATTAGGCATTTACTCTCCAGTGAATTGGAGAGTAAAATCATGCCACAAACTAGATCAAATATGATATCTTGCCATCATTTCATAAAAACTGGGCACATCAATGATGTAAAATCTGCAGTATGCAGATTTTAAGTTAAAATAAAGATATGAAGGTTATGTCAATCTGAAACTACTGATATGGTCTGGCTTATAATATAATCAAAATAAAAAAATAATAAATAAATAAATGAATAATAAAAAAATAAAAAATAAATAAATAAATGAATAATAAAAAAATAAAAAATAAATAAATAAATGAATAATAAAAAAATAAAAAATAAATAAATAAATGAATAATAAAAAAATAAAAAATAAATAAATAAATGAATAATAAAAAAATAAAAAATAAATAAATAAATGAATAATAAAAAAATAAAAAATAAATAAATAAATGAATAATAAAAAAATAAATAATTTTTTTGAAGATCACTGAAGAAGCATTTGACCTTGAATTTTGAAAAAATATACCTTTAAATTTTTGAAAAAAAAAAAAATTAAATGTCGCTCTAACTCACCAATACTAACTTGCTATTAAGCATGCCAAGTTTCAAGTTGAAACTTGGCATGCTTATCTCAAGTGGAATGCAAACAGATAATGAACTTTGCCTCTCACCCAGATTAATGAAACTAAACCAACTGAAAAATACAAATCCTGAAAATTGCCAAAAGTTGGATTTTACAAAAATTGGTTAATGAGTTCAAAATTTCAAATTACAGCTTTCCGACTACATTATTATAATAGTCAAACGGTAAAACTTCTTATTAGAGAAAAGGGAATTTTGTCCTCTCTATATTCCAAAGTGGTCAAGACACTGAAACAAAGAACTTGTAACAGGGAATTTGTTATCCTGATAATGTGAGCAGATCAATGCTAAGAAAGAAAGACAATTTAGTCTACAAAAGCTAATGTGCAAAACAAACACATTCAAAAGAGGATTCTAATACATAATTTGAAGCTATACCATTACTTTCAACCTACAGCTAAATGCATATCAGTGCAATGGAAGCATTTGGTTTCACCCCAACAAAGAAACTATGGAAACAAGACCCAGGTAATGGTGGCTACTTTCTGAGAACAATCATGGCATTTTTCTTGAGCATTTTCAATATCACAAATGCTACATTGAATTGCACAATCCTGAAAGAATTCTGGAAACCCAATTTGAAGAAAATGGCCTGGGCTATTAAGACATGGAGTACTGCTATTGTATGACAACAGAAGGGCATATACAGTGCAAGCAAACCCAGAATCCCCCTAATACTTAATTATTTTACGTGAGAACTTCTTGATCATCCTCTCAACAATCGTGACCTTGCCCTCAGCAATTTCCACTTGTCTGGTTCACTTAAAAATACTGGGTGGCAAACATTTTTCTGACAATGCAATGACTGAAAATGATGCACATTACTACTGGCTATGACAACACAGTGTCTTTTTACAAAAGATTTCCAGAATTTGATAAAGCATTGGAATAAGTGTATAAATGTTTCTGGTGATGATGCTGAAAAATAAACCCTATTTTTTTTTTTTTTTTTTTAATTTTGGAACTTATTTACTGACTCTCCAATGTATTTGACTGTTTTTGCCTGAGGTGCATTCTTCTTTAGTTTTAAATAATTAATGTTCCTATGGCTATTCCAAGTTTAAACTTGTCACACATATGAAGTTTTTAAGAACAGTGTGTCAAAATGTTAAAAGTACGTCAAAGTTTTCAAAGTCAAATGCTACTTCACTTTTTTTTTTTTTCTTTCCAATTTGGATTATATAATTATGTGAACTATATCATAAGCTTCAAACTGACAAAAAAATACATAATTTTTTTCCAAATTTTCAAGTCCTATAACTTTGGACTGTTTGATTCATGGGGCTATAAATTTGGCATATAATATAAATCTTGATGCCTAAAAATCTTACGAAGTTTCATTATTATAGAAGGAGGAGGTTGTGAACCTTGTTGAATTAACACGGAATAACTATACTGCCTTTAATGTAAGGACAACAAAAAAATTCTGTTATTATAAAGTTAAAAATATACACAGTCAAGTTTCTTACTTATTTTCATACTGCTTAACATGACCCACAGGAAATTTATAAGGATTTAAGTGGGGATACCACAATAAAGCATCCATAATAAAGCCTATCTGCAATGTTTCTAATATTCCTAAGATGTTACAGTAAATTTCCATTGAATATATGGCTTCAAACTTGGCACTGTATCAAGCATGCTAAACATATTTACACAATACTTCATGATATCATAAATAAGTGAAAATATGACAAAAAATTCAGCATTACATTATGGGATTCTGCCAATCCTGCTATCATATAAACAAACTACCAATAACTAACAAGAAAATTTGGACTAAGACTGTCTATAACTTATATAACCTGTTAAATTCTATCTAGTAAACCTGCAAATATCAATGACAAAAGAATTCACTCTGGCCTAGCATACAAAGCCATCTCGATCACTGGACCACAAGATTATTCAGAAGCTAACAATATTGTAAAAGAAGGCATAACAGATGACTGAAAGGTTATAATACCTCTGACTAGTAGAATTTTACCTAATGATAAACTTCTGAACTATTCAACCTTATCTTATATATGAAGGACATTATACTATTAAAATATCCTCTTCTGATTTGACTCTATCCTTATCATTTTTGATCACCACGTGATCTGAGATTTCTATCTAAATGCCAAAACATTTTACCAACCTTGCTGATACTAGTTTTCTATATCTTTCCCAAAATATTCCCAAGATTTTTCTTTACCCTCTTTCACATTTATCTTAGCCCTTTTACACTTTTCTTCATATTCCAATAAGGATTTAGTAGTTTTATTTGTCAAATATTTCTTTCATATATATTTTTTATTTCTATATTTCTTTTTTTTTATATTTCTTTTATATGTTTTTTCTTTATATTTTTTTCCCTTTTACTCTATCTCTTTAACTTCTTGGTTCCACCATGGCATTCCAAATTTTCTGTCTTTATACATCTTCTTCCCATACCTCTTTTGTGGTTTCCACCAACATTCTCTTGAACTTTTGCATTCTTCATCTAAAGTAAGGCTGTCATTAGGAATGACATTTAACTTTTAAGCAAAAGTTTCTATATTTAATGGTTGCTTGCAAATCTCAAAGCTTTCATTTGTTCATTTTAACCTTAATTATACCTCTTATTTTTGACACTAATTATCATCTTTAATTAGCTCAATACAAGATGATGGCTGCTTCCAATCGCAGACCCTCTATGTATCATTGTATCTTCAACTAGCTGCAACTTAAGATCCTTTTGTGTAATGATATAATCAATTATACTTTTCTACTATGTTCCTTGCATATTAACTTGTGGAAGTTCTCTTCATGCAGAAGCACTGAAGTTTTAATTGAGAGTGCATGGTTGGTGGAAAATTCTAGCAGATTTTTATCAAATTTTCCTAAAATATATCAAATATATTGAAATTTCCTATCCCGCTATCTATCCTACGAATACCAATCTTTCTTTGTCTTGTCTGAAGTTACCTACCTGAAAGTTTTTCTTGACTACCTTCTCTTGCTCAATTCAACCCATATAAGACCATTTCCTGTGGAGCCCCCTCACAAATAAAATAAAACACTTAAAACAAATCCTCATACAGTGGATAATTTCAAAGAGGCAGTACAAGTGTTTTCAATCTTCACAAATTACTCTATGGAATTTCACTATTCAACTTCAATACAGTTCACAAGGAGGAAGACACATCAAATGTGGTCCATACACATTGAAGACTATTTCCTATAGGTACAAATGAACCATAAATATGTGTGATGATTATTTTATTTTTTTTTTATCAAAATCACTGGGTTTTTTTTTTACAAGCAACTGAATGGTTCAATGAATAAAGAAATGCTCTTTACTTGTAATCAGGAAAAATAAATAAACTGAAATTAAATATATATAACCTAAACCAAAAATAAAGTTATGAATTAATGTAATAAGTTACAACCTGAATTAAAAATAAAACCAAAACTGTATTACATTTGATGGCCTGAAAGCGATACCACAATCAATAATTTTAATATTTATCCTTCACTATTTATGAATGATAAAATAGCACAAAGCTGAAATCCTCCACAAAATCTTTGCAATGGAATAACTGCTACTTTTTCACACACACACACACACACAGCACTTTGTATTAATTCCTAAATATAAAGTCTTTTCTTATCAAATAAATAAAAAGTATTTGGTAAGAAAAAAAGACTTGCAAATATAAAGTCTTAATATTTGTATTTAGTATGCACCTATGTGCTCTATAATATTTACGTTTGTATCTTAATATAGATCTGCTTTGTTTGTGTAAACAAGTGGTGTCCAACCTTTTCCTGTACAGGGGCCATATTCAAAGTTAGATTTGTTTTGCAGGCCACACTGAGTGACAGGATAAAAATTAGTGTATTACATTTTCCGTATATTGTTTACATGTAAAAGGAAGTTTCTATTTTATGTTACTGTTTTTTATTTTCAGGCCATATATAAAAAATGCAAATTCCCAACACATGTGTAACATATCTATGTCAGTGATCTATTTTTTCAATTTCATTAAAATAGGAAAAATATGTCTTACTTTTGTTTTTTAAAAGAATACCTTAATTTTGCTTTTAAATGCTCACTTTAGAAATTTACAACCTAAAAAGGATCACAGTTTTTCAATATTAAAGTGAATAAATAAATATAATGATACACCTAAAATTGAAAATATTTGAAAAAAGTACAATACACAATAACATCTATTGACCAAAACTTAACATTCAATGAGATGATTGAGGCTGGATGTTTT